>NC_053112.1:187842-212842 GCF_010015445.1 Perca fluviatilis | reverse complement strand
CACATTACATCACATCACATCACTTACATTACATTACATCACATTACATCACATTACATTACATCACATCACATCACATTACATTACATTACATACATCACATTACATTACATCACATCACATCACATTACATTACATTACATCACATTACATTACATCACATCACATTACATCACATTACATTACATCACATCACATCACATCACATTACATTACATTACATTACATCACATCACATCACATTACATCACATTACATTACATTACATTACATCACATTACATCACATTACATCACATCACATCACATTACATTACATTACATCACATTACATCACATTACATTACATCACATTACATTACATCACATCACATTACATTACATTACATCACATTACATTACATCACATCACATTACATCACATTACATTACATCACATCACATCACATCACATTACATTACATTACATCACATTACATCACATTACATTACATCACATTACATTACATTACATTACATCACATTACATTACATTACATCACATTACATCACATCACATTACATTACATTACATTACATTACATCACATTACATCACATCACATTACATTACATCACATTACATCACATTACATTAAATTACATTAAATTACATTAAATTACATTAAATTACATTAAATTACAGGTCATTACAGGTCATTTAGCTTTTATCCAAAGCAACTTACAATTGCTACAACTAGGGGTTAAGTGCCTTGCTCAGGGACACATTGGTTGATGTATCGCAGTGGGAATTGAACTCCTCTTATTGGTCGGATGTGTCTGGGGGGGCGGGAGCAAGAAAGTAAATACAGGAAGCAGGTCCTGTGTTCTGGAGTAGTGCATTTTTCTTGCTGAACACACCTGACTACAGGAGACACCAGCTCAGACTGAGAGCTGGACTGAAAGCGTACCAAGACCAGGTCTCGGTACGCTCGTTTGGTCCCCTTTTTGGTGCGCACCAGCACGCGAGTGCCGCATGCGCTACTCAAAGCTGCACTCTACTCACTTTGGGTAGTGACAAAGTCCTCCACAGTGAAACACAGTCACACTTTACACTGTTTAACGTTAGCTGTCAGCATTTGACCGCTGTTTAATCCAGCTGCTAGCTAAAGGTAGGCTAACGTTACGTGCTGTCAGGTGTAGTGTAAAGTCAAGCGCCGAAATGAGGCACCGAAACTTTCGTTCTTATTCGGTCTCGTTACTACCGTTTAGGTCGGCACCGGTTCCCTGTTGGCACAGTTTCGGTACCCAGCCCTAACCATAATGGACTGAGGGGAAGCTGTATTTATATATTATGTTTATAACTGAACTAAGTGTGTGGCGAGAGGATGTGTAGCTGCTGGTGTGTGTGTGTGTGTGTGTGTGTGTGTGTGTGTGTGTGTGTGTGTGTGTGTTATGTGTGTGTGTGTGGTGTGTGTGTGTGTGTGTGTGTGTGTGTGTGTGTATGTGTGTGTGTGTGTGTGTGTGTGTGTTATGTGTGTGTGTGTGTGTGCTTGTGTGTGTGTGTGTGTGTGTGTGTGTGTGTGTGTGTGTGTGTGTGTGTGTGTGTGTGTGTGTGTGTGTGTGTGTGGTATGTGTGTGTGTGTGTGTGTGTGTGTGTATGTGTGTGTGTGTGTGTTATGTGTGTGTGTGTGTGTGTGTGTGTGTGTCATGTGTGTGTGTGTGTGTGTGTGTGTGTGTGTCTATGGCAGGAATGGACAGGAACCTGGTGGCAGGTCCTGTGGTGGTCCAGGAACCCAGGAACCCCAGTGGAACCAGGACCAGGAAACCAGGAAACCAGGAACCAGGAACCCCAGGGAAACCAGGGACGGATGGATGGAACATCTGGATTGAAGAAATGGAACTGGAACGATCTGAGGACAATTCAGGAGAGTTAAAGCAAAGTATAAAGTAAGACTTACAAAGAGCTCTCTACATGAAGTGGATGTTACCTTCTTTATCTCAGTCTGGGAGGACATGTTCTCCCCTCAGCATCAGCCCGGTCTAGTCAAGCGCCGTTGTGGCTCCATGTTATCTTGCCAGAGTGAAATCACACTAAAAGTCCTGATAATTTACATGGAGTCTGGTGGAGATATGCTGGCTCTATACACGCTAAAAGTCCTGATTATTTACATGGAGTCTGATGGAGATATGCTGGCTCTATACACGCTAAAAGTCCTGATTATTTACATGGAGTCTGGTGGAGATATGCTGGCTCTATACACGCTTAAAAGTCCCTGATTATTTTACATGGAGTCTGGTGGAGATATGCTGGCTCTATACACGCTAAAAGTCCTGATTATTTACACATGGAGTCTGGTGGAGATATGCTGGCTCTATACACGCTAAAAGACCTGGATTATTTACATGGAGTCTGGTGGAGATATGCTGGTTCTATACACTTAAAAGTCCTGATTATTTACATGGAGTCTGGTGGAGATATGCTGGCTCTATACACGCTAAAAGTTCCGATTATTTACATGGAGTCTGGTGGAGATATACAAGTTCTATACACGCTTAAAAGTCCTGATTATTTAATACGTGGAGTCTGGTGGAGATATGCTTGGCCTTTATAAGCACGCTTAAAAGTCCTGATTATTTACATGGATTCGGTGGAGATATGCTGCTCTATACACGCAAAGTCCTGACATTTTACATGGAGTCTGGTGGAGATATGCTGGCTCTATACACGCTAAAAGTCCTGATTATTTACATGGAGTCTGGTGGAGATATGCTGGCTCTATACACGCTAAAAGTCCTGATTATTTACATGGAGTCTGGTGGAAATATGCTGGCTCTATACACGCTAAAAGTATGTATTTATTTTCTGCATGTAAGAAATGTCAGTGACATGTTTCCTCCACCAGAGGGCGCCACCAGTATATGTTATTCATCATGAGTCAGTCAGTGGGACTGATGATACTGGTCCAGTATTAAACAAGAAACAAGCTGCAATGTAATCCTATGACCAAACCCACCAGACTCCATGTAAATAATCAGGACTTTTAACGTGTATAGAGCCAGCATATCTCCACCAGACTCCATGTAAATAATCAGGACTTTTAGCGTGTATAGAGCCAGCATATCTCCACCAAACTCCATGTAAATAATCAGGGCCCGTATTCATAAAGAATCTAAGAATCCTCTCAGAAAACTCTTAATTTAGCTTAAAAACTCTTATGTAGGAGTCTTAGCCTAAGAGCAATTCGGGAACGATCTGAGAGCAACTCTGAGTAAGGAAAAGACAAAAACTTTTATCTTAGTGAGGAGGCGGGGTTGACCCCGTTGCCATGTATGACACAATCTTTTGAAGACTGTGATTGGTTGGTTGTCCAAGAAGGAAAAAAAGAGTGATTTTAAGTAAAGGGTCTATTCTAAGCCTTCACTTTGAAATTACATGTGTAATTTTTCCTTATTTGACCATTCTCTCCACACACACACACACATTATATATGTGTATATAAATCCTTTTTTTTTATTTACCATGCTGTTAATTTCCTAAAAAGGTATTTGATTGGCTTAGAACGATAAAAATCGTTCCACTCTTTCCAATTACACTGATTAATGGCATGTCTATTTAAGTGGTGGTTTGAATGTTGGTTTTAATGTATCAAACATGGAATCAAAACCAAGAAGGGCGAGAAAGCCCAACTGGACAGAGGAACAGTGTTTACTGTTAGCCCAGTTAGTGGAGGAACACAAGGCCATTCTTAAAGGAAAATTCGGGCCGGGTGTCACAGCACGGGACAAGAAGCAGACATGGGAAGCGATATAGCACAAACTATTAACGGTTCATTCCCCCTGCTTGTGCACCAATGAAGACTGTGAGAAACGCTGGTATGTGTTGCAATCAAAAGCCAGAGAGGAAATTGCAGCACAAAGCGGGAGTCTTCACGCAGGTGAGTGCTATAACACTTTTTTGTACGCTGGCAAACTTATCTCTAACAATTATATATGTATAGCCTACTGTACATGTGGTCCACTGTATTGTTTTTTAGGGGGGGGACCACCTGCTAAACAACTGTCCCAAGTAGCCCAAACCGTTTTTAACATCTTAGGTCACTCAGAAACGAGTATCACCGGTTTGAAGGAGGGCACAGACAGCTCAATGATTCAGCTGGTGGAACTACAAAAATGGTAATTTTAATAAACCAACAGCCAAGTAACACAATATAAAGACACATTTTTATTTAACATAGGCAAGGCCATTTCTATCTGGCATTCTATGAACGGAGAAAAAATAAAATTAATTGGCCTACATTTATTTTAAATAACAGACATTAAATGTTTTCTCCCTTCAGTAGCACAGAGCCTTCAGCAGAGGAATGGGGACCGTCGACATGGCAGGTGGGCGACCCTCAGCCCGAAGCGCCTCATTCCTTCTGCTGCCACCGCAGCTGCTCCAACACCATCCCTAGTAGACCAAAAACTGGAGATGGATGTCCTAAAGCAGCAGAAAATAGTACTCCATCTACAGGAGGAGTACTACAAACTAAAAATTGAGCTACTCAAAAATAAAACTAATAACAAATAATATTTTTTTGTGTCTTCATAATATCTTTCTAATGAAAATGTTGGCTAAGGTGTGTCTGTTTAGTCACGATTTTTATATTACATTCACAGTAACTTACATGAAATGCAAATTAGTAAACTCTGTAAGGATTCCCACTTTGGGACAGATCCCTCCCTTGTGGAGGGTATTCTTCATCATCCTCTTCATCAGCCCGATTGTCCGTGGGAGGGTCTGCAATTTGTCTAGCTTTACAGATGTTATGAAGCACTGCACAGGCTGTTATCACTTTGCAGACCTTTTCTGGTGCCAGTCGCACCTCTCCATGCAAAATGTGAAAGCGCCTCTTTAGTTGACCAATACCCCGCTCAACTACGGCTCGTGTTTTCTTGTGAGCTCTGTGAGTTAATGAAAATTAACAGAATTCAGTTGATATTTTCAAAACAAAATGGTAGGTTATTTATGGGAAGTAGAGTAGCCTACAAATACTACTGCAACACATTTGTTGTTCTCTAAATTTGAAGTCCACACACATTAAGTGTATGTGTTGTCACTGTTACCTGTTGTAATTTAGCTGTGACCCCTGGTCAGGACGGAGGTAAGGTGTGAGGAGCCATGGTTTACAAGGATAACCACTGTCCCCTAACAAGTGGCAATTTGCTGGAATATGACGTCCTTCAAACAGATGTCTCAGGCCACTTTCTGCCAGTATCCTGGCATCGTATTGTACGCGGGGCCATTTTGCAACAATGTCTACAATCTTATAATGTGCACCGAAAACAACTTGAACGTTTATGCTGTGGTACCTCTTTAATTAACAAAACATCCTCGTCTTCCGACGGTGCAATAATTCGGATGTGGGTTCCATCAATTACTCCGACAACACCAGGGAAGCCTGCTATATTCATAAATGCAGTTTTTTGAGCCTGCAAGGTGGGAATGTCCAGTGGAAACGAAATGAACTGCGAAACAATAAGAGGTTCTGAAAGTGCTGTAATTGTTTGTGTGATCACTCTGCTTACAGAAGGTTGTGACAGACCCAAATCATCACTACTGCATTGTTGCATTTTCCCAGTTGCCAAATATCGTAATGTAGTGATAACTTTCATTTCTGGCGCTATGGTATTTCTGCGCTGTGTCGGAGATGTTAGCGCGTCTCTAATAAGATCAGTCACAAACATAATCCCTGCACGATCTAATCTATAGCGTCGTATTAACTCACTGTCATCCATTGTCTGCAGCACATTTCTTCTCCTTCGTCTTTCTGCCATTTTCTCCTCTGCTAAAGAAACTCTTAAGCCTCTTAAAAGTCCTCATCCGTGCTCCTAACAATTTTGACCTTAAGACCTCTTTTAAGGGTTGAGATTCTTTCTGAATTACTTTTTTCTTTACTAGGAGTTTTTCTTTAATTTTAAGAGTAAACGCCCACATTTCTAAGAATTTTCTTAGAATTTCGTCACTAGGAGCTACTCTTTGCGTTAAGATTCTTTATGAATACGGGCCCAGGACTTTTAGCGTGTATAGAGCCAGCATATCTCCACCAGACTCCATGTAAATAATCAGGACTTTTAGCGTGTATAGAGCCAGCATATCTCCACCAAACTCCATGTAAATAATCAGGACTTTTAGCGTGTATAGAGCCAGCATATCTCCACCAGACTCCATGTAAATAATCAGGACTTTTAGCGTGTATAGAGCCAGCATATCTCCACCAGACTCCATGTAAATAATCAGGACTTTTAGCGTGTATAGAGCCAGCATATCTCCACCAGACTCCATGTAAATAATCAGGACTTTTAGCGTGTATAGAGCCAGCATATCTCCACCAGACTCCATGTTAATAATCAGGACTTTTAGCGTGTATAGAGCCAGCATATCTCCACCAGACTCCATGTAAATAATCAGGACTTTTAGCGTGTATAGAGCCAGCATATCTCCACATGTAAATGGGTGAATTAAGGGTTTATTTCAACCAAACCAGAGTGGTGATTGTTGGAACAGTGGAAAGATGAACCAAGACGGCTTTTGGTAGTTTTATTTAGTTTCTGTCCACTTTGAATGAAGTGATACGATGATAAAAGTCCTGATTATTTACATGGAGTCTGGTGGAGTTTGGTGATGGTGATTTCGGGGTTGTTTCCCTCTGAGGTTGTCTGGAGGGTAATCATGTTGAACACTAACTGATTCTTCACAGCAACATCTGCTCTCTGAGTGGTTAATGGAGCATGAAATCCACAGCAGCTAAAGTGAATCAGATACACACACACACAGACACACACAGACACACACAGACACACACACACACACACACACACACAGACATACACACACACACACACACACACACAACAGAACACACACACACACACACACACACATACACACACACACACACACACACACACACACACACACACACACACACACACACACACACAGACACACACACACACACACAGACACACGTTTATCAGCCGGACATTTTCCAACAGAAGGAGAACCTCTGGGTAAAAGGTCAAAGGTCATCGGCGTCTCACGATGAATCCCGTTTAATGAACGAGGAGCGCTCACTTTATCCACCTGAGCCAGAGGAATCCAACACACCCCTCTGCTCAGACATCTGTGTGTATTGTGTGTTTTTTTTTTTTTTTGTGATGTGTGTGTGTGTGTGTGTGTGTAGGAATTAGCCGAACTCTCAGCGTCTCGGTCAACAGTTTAAAATAATATTAGCCTAACTAACCACACACGAACACACACACAGACACACACACACACACACACACACACACACACACACACACACACACACACACACACACACACACACACACACACACACACACACACACACACACACACACACACACACATGCTGGTTTCATGGGTGATTAAAATAAGAAAGTGAGAGCAGCTGTGGAGGAAGAAGAGTAAATATGAGCGTCTGTAGTTCAGGACTTCATCACATGATGGAGGAGGAGAGAGACTAACAGTTAATTACACTTTTCTACTCATTTAAGAACGTTGATGTCATTTTCCAAAACTCTAGACACAAAATCACTTGTAACACAGGCTGTCCAATGTTCAGAACATCAATCATTCATTCATATCTTTAAATATACATTACATCATTCATTCATATCATAAATAAATCTTGCACAATCATTGGTTCATAAAACTAATTGAACTATTGAAACGTTACTTTGGATCAGCCACACACAAGCTACCCATAGTTTCACTGGGTCATCGTTCGTACAATCATCAAATATTGTAGTACAACATAGGTGATACATGTTTCATTATGGTACTACAGGTAAATACGTCCCTGTAAAAGTACTGCAGTAGTAGAGAGAGTACTACAGACAGTGGAATCATTGAACAAAATCTGAACTGTATTAATGAAAAACAATACAGGACGATCACAACATAGGTTGATTGAATCAAAGCAAATTAATTAGCTAGGAAATAGAAAAGAAAAGACTGTAGTACTGTAAAACATCAAATGCAGCGACAAAAAGGCGATTAAAGGACGACTAAAAGGAGACTAAAAGGCGACAAAAAGGCGAATAAAAGACGACTAAAAGGAGACTAAAAGGAGACTAAAAGGCGACTAAAAGGCGAATAAAAGGAGACTAAAAGGAGACTAAAAGGCGACTAAAAGGAGACTAAAAGGAGACTAAAAGGAGACTAAAAGGAGACTAAAAGGCGACTAAAAGGAGACTAAAAGGAGACTAAAAGGAGACTAAAAGGAGACTAAAAGGAGACTAAAAGGAGACTAAAAGGAGACTAAAAGGCGACTAAAATGAGACTAAAAGGAGACTAAAAGGAGACTAAAAGGAGGACTAAAGGAACTAAAAGGCGACTAAAAGGAGACTAAAAAAGGAACTAAAAAGGAGACTAAAAGGAGACTAAAAGGACTAAAAAGCACGACTAAAAAACAAGAGACTCAAAAAACGGAGACAAAAGAAGACAGTAATAAAAGGAGACTAAAAGGGGACTAAAAAGGCGAAATGAAAAGAGCCATAAGAAGAATAAAAAGGAGGAGACAAAAGGAGAGACTTAAAAGCAGACTAAAAGAAGAATAAAAAACGAACTAAAAAGGACACTAAAGTCAGACGAAAAAGGAGACTAAAGGACTAAAGAGGCGACTAAAAGAGACGGGAATAAAAGGAGACTAAAAGGAGACTAAAAAAGAAACTTAAAAGGAGACTAAAAGGACACGAAAAAGGAGACTAAAAGGAGACTAAAAAGAGACTAAAAGGAGACTAAAAAAGGAGAAGGAGAATAAAGTAGGAGACTAAAAGGAAAAAAGGAGACAAAAAAGAAAAAAAGGAGATGGAAAGGAGACTAAAAGGAGACTAAAAGGGAGACTAAAAGGAGACTAAAAGGAGTCAAAAAGGAGACAAAAAGAAGACCAGAATAAAAGAGAAAACAACAGAACTAAAAAAGCAGAAATAAAAGGAGACTAAAAGGAGGACTAAAAAGGAAAAAAAATAGACGTACATATACTTCCTTTAATTATTTATTTTTGTTTTTCCTTTTTTTCTCTATTTTTCTTTACTTTATTGTAAACTATTTATTTACTTAATTTTTTTTTTTTTTCTTTACCACTGGGTGTAAAGGAGTGGAAGGGGGAAAGAGGGAAAAAGAGAAAAAAAAAAATATATATATATATATATTTATATATATTTATATATATATAAATATATATATATATATAAATATATATATATATATATTATATATATTTATATATATATAAATATATATAAATATATATATATATATATATCGAAGAGAGAACCGGTATGTCCACCAATGTACAGTGCACTGTTACTGTATATAAGCAGTACACTGTATACTTCCTGCAATGCTTCATATTACAGTAGTCCACTTGTATTTCACAGCATACAGAAATATACTCTATACAGATACATACTGCACCTTACATGCACCCAGCTGTATGTTTTACAGTAAAATGTGTGTTTGCATAGTTTTTGTCTATGTGAAATTGTGCGATGCATCACTGCATTTTCCCCCACATAGGACTGCAAGATTACCTCAAACCGGTGGCAGAGGACGCCTTTTCACACCTCGACAGGAGGAGGCTATTTGCACCATGGTCCGAGCAAACGATGCCATGAGAGTCAGGGAAATACAAAGGACCGTTATAGACGACAACGATGTCTTTGAACACATCCATACGGTTAGCATCTCCACCATCGACAGGGTGCTGCATAGAAACCAGATGAGTATGGAACAGATGTACCGTGGACCATTCCAAAGGAAGGAGGACAGAGTTACAGTTTTTCTCAGTTGCTTTGGTGCATTTCTTAGATCAAAAGTGCAATTCTTGATACTACTTGTACAAATTCCAAATCATCTAGTCACTTGTGCACATCATTAAAGCACTTTCTTATTCCTTTGAACAAATTGCAATTGCTTTTGTACATACTGCAATTGATAATGTACAAGTGTCAGCTTTTTTCCACATTTTCAATTGCTCATGTCATCTTGATCAAAATATAGTAGATGGTTCTCTGTTGAATAGTCTCACCCCTCCAAACATCTAGGCATTAGTTCATAGCTTAAGCCATTACATGCAAAATTGTTGGAACTATTTGTCATAAACTGCACACATGTCCATTGCTGTGGAAGGAACATGCAATATATGTACATTTTATGTCACATGGTGTCCTGACCCATATCGCCCTAATAGGGCCATACAGCACCCAGAGAGACTCCCTACAGGGCTCTCATCCCTGATGATGAGAGGGGTCTGTTCAGAGAGGAGGGGCCGCAGTATGTGATAGAGTGAGTTTCCATCGATCAGACAGCATTAGGTTTGTGACCCACCCCAGGATACTCATAGACTTCCTCCCGCCTTGTTCACCTTTCCTTCTTCTCAGCGGGGAGGTGGAAGGTGAACGATCGTCAGCCACACACAGATGACCCTGCTGGCTGCAATGGATGCAGCATGTGAGGACATCACAGTAGACGCCTGCAGAGGATGATAAGACCATAGATATAGAACAATAGATATGTCATATCTATTGCTCTATATCTATATCTATTGCTCTATATCTATGGATAAGACCATAGATATAGAACAATAGATATGTCATATCTATTGCTCTATATCTATTGATAAGACCATAGATATAGAACAATAGATATGACATATCTATTGCTCTATATCTATTGATAAGACCATAGATATAGAACAATAGATATGTCATATCTATTGCTCTATATCTATATCTATTGCTCTATATCTATGGTCTTATCCATAGATATAGAGCAATAGATATAGATATAGAACAATAGATATGTCATATCTATTGCTCTATATCTATTGATAAGACCATAGATATAGAACAATAGATATGTCATATCTATTGCTCTATATCTATTGATAAGACCATAGATATAGAACAATAGATATGTCATATCTATTGCTCTATATCTATATCTATTGCTCTATATCTATGGATAAGACCATAGATATAGAACAATAGATATGTCATATCTATTGTTCTATATCTATATCTATTGCTCTATATCTATGGATAAGACCATAGATATAGAACAATAGATATGTCATATCTATTGCTCTATATCTATTGATAAGACCATAGATATAGAACAATAGATATGACATATCTATTGCTCTATATCTATATCTATTGCTCTATATCTATGGATAAGACCATAGATATAGAACAATAGATATGTCATATCTATTGCTCTATATCTATATCTATTGCTCTATATCTATGGATAAGACCATAGATATAGAACAATAGATATGTCATATCTATTGCTCTATATCTATTGATAAGACCATAGATATAGAACAATAGATATGACCATAGATATAGAACAATAGATATGTCATATCTATTGCTCTATATCTATGGATAAGACCATAGATATAGAACAATAGATATGACCATAGATATAGAACAATAGATATGTCATATCTATTGCTCTATATCTATTGATAAGACCATAGATATAGAACAATAGATATGACCATAGATATAGAACAATAGATATGTCATATCTATTGCTCTATATCTATTGATAAGACCATAGATATAGAACAATAGATATGACCATAGATATAGAACAATAGATATGTCATATCTATTGCTCTATATCTATGGATAAGACCATAGATATAGAACAATAGATATGACCATAGATATAGAACAATAGATATGTCATATCTATTGCTCTATATCTATGGATAAGACCATAGATATAGAACAATAGATATGACATATCTATTGTTCTATATCTATGGTCATATCTATTGCTCTATATCTATGGATAAGACCATAGATATAGAACAATAGATATGACATATCTATTGTTCTATATCTATGGTCATATCTATTGTTCTATATCTATGGATAAGACCATAGATATAGAACAATAGATATGACATGTCATTCCAAAATATTCTTTCCACGTTGCATTGCAAGGGGAAATATCCGGTGTGATGTGGATGAGAACATGTGGGCCGACAGACAGGAACATCTGGATGTGTAGAGACCGCACCAGATCAGTGCTGCAGGCACAGCTGTGCCTTAGGGGTGTTTCCTGTGTTTCTTTCTAATTTAGTTTTTTATTTTTGTTTGTGCTTCTTGTCTTTTTCTTACTGTAAATTATTTTTTTTTTTTTTTTTTCATAAAGTAGCACTAGTAAAAGCTGTGAAAAACAAAATCCTGCCCAGTATCTTTCAATCAATAACCCACATACAGTAATGTGTAAATGGTACTGTTGAAATTGATAGTTTACAATAAGTACAATAAGTACAATAAGTACAATAAGTACAATAAGTACAATAAGTACAATAAGTACAATAAGTACACAGTTACCTTGACAACATGCCTAGACATTTTGACGACCTTGTTCGTGAACAATGACTCAATGACTCATCATTCAGAGAGAGACAGACAGAGACAGACAGACAGACAGACAGACAGACAGACAGACAGACAGACAGACAGACAGAGAGAAAGACAGAGAGAAAACAGAGAGAGACAGACAGAGAGACAGACAGACAGACAGACAGACAGACTGACAGACAGAGAGAGATTCTTTTTTTTTTTTTTTTTTTTTTTTCCCCCCCCCGGGGGAGTGCAGCAGCAGGATATCAGGCAGCGCATCCAGCAGCAGCGCAGCCCGGGGCAGCCAGCAGCAGCAGACGCAGCGACTCATTCCAGCGGCCATGCCAGTCCAGGCAGTCCATCATCATCCATCACGACAGAGACAGACAGACAGACAGACAGACAGACAGACAGAGAGCACAGAGAAGACAGACAGAGAGACAGATGAGAGACAGACAGACAGACAGACAGACAGACAGACAGAGAGAGAGAAGAGAGAGACAGACAGACAGAAGAGAGAGAGAAGAGAGAGACAGACAGACAGAAGAGAGAGAGAGAGGTCACAGAGAGACAGACAGACAGACAGACAGACAGACAGACAGACTGACAGACAGAGACAGAGAGACAGAGACAGACAGAGAGACAGACAGACAGACAGACAGACAGAGAGAGAGAGGAGAGGGAAAAGAGGAGGGGGGAAGGGGGGGGGGGGCGGAGAGAGAGAGAGAGAAGGTGCGGAAGTGCGAGGGAGAGAGGGGGCGACAGAGGAGAGACAGACAGAGAGACAGACAGACAACTGACAGATAGAAGACGACAGACAGAGACGGGGGAGAAGAGAGAAGAAGAGAGAGAAGAAGAAGAGAGAAGTCAACAGACAGTGAGACGCAGCACAAACTGACACTGGCGATAGATGTGAGAACTGACAGAGCAGACAGCTGCAGATAGACAAGAGCGAGAGAGAGACAGAGAGAGACAGATCAAGGAACAGACAGACAGACAGGGAGAGAGGAAAGACAGAGAGACAGATCAAGGGCCAGGACGACAGAGGCGAAGACAAAATCAACAGACAGACAGACAGACAGACAGACAGACAGAAGCGCACAGCAGAGAGAGAGAGACAGACAGACAGACAGAGAGAGAGAGAGAGACAGACAGATAGAAAGACAGACAGACAGACAGACAGAGAGAGAGACAGACAGACAGACAGACAGACAGACAGAGAGAGAGACAGACAGACAGACAGACAGACAGACAGACAGAGAGAGAGAGAGAGAGACAGACAGACAGACAGACAGAGAGACAGACTGACTGACAGACAGCCAGACTGACAGAGAGACAGACAGACAGACAGAGACAGACAGACAGACAGACAGACAGACAGACAGACAGACAGAGAGACAGACTGACTGACTGACAGACAGACTGACAGAGAGACAGACAGACAGACAGACAGACAGACAGAGAGACAGACAGACAGACAGACAGACAGACAGACAGACAGACAGACTGACAGACAGAGAGAGACAGAGACAGACAGAGAGACAGACAGACAGACAGACAGACAGACAGAGAGAGAGACACAGAGAGAGACAGACAGACAGACAGACAGAAACTGGATAGATGGTCCAGAAGAAACCATCAACAGTGGACCAGCATATCTGCCCCCTAATTAGTGTGATCTTCTGTCATAGCTTTGTATTATTTAGCTGCAGATAACCATTTGTCGATCGTCAAAGAACAATTATATACTCCGATCAAGGGCCGATACGCAGGGGCGCCGTAGAGAGGGGGAAAGATAGGACAATTCCAAGGGCCCATGTCTGACAGGGGCCCCAAAAAATATGTAAAATCTAATATAAAATGATTAAACCATCATCATTCAGTATATATATATTTCCAATATAATAATAAAATCAATGATCTCTTTGTTTTTACTTGTTTTTGGCAGTAAAAGTGAAATATCCCCATTGACCAAAAAGTAAACATCCATATTGACCGACCACCCCCCCTGTATCTGCATGAAATGGTTCGGTCCTGCCTTGGCGCACTCGGCGACGGTGTTTAGTTGTGATGGGCACTCCGGTTCTTTTGGCTCACAAACGGCTCTTTAAAAAAAATAATGTTTTGACTATGACAGGTGTGAAAAACAATTATAATTAAATTATTAAATGAAATGAAGACTGCGTTGCTGTGGGTGGCGGACTAGGCCTACTTGACTGAGTGGGTACATCTCCACGTGAGGTGCTGGCCCCACACTGTAATAAATTTCATGTTAGTTTAACGACTAAATGAAAGTTCCCCTGCTGCCTTGAAAATCGAAGTTCACTCAACTTGAAGACTGCCTTTGTTTCAACTTAGAAATTAAAGTTAATGAGGTTGATGTAACTACAGTGTTCTAGTTTTGTTAAAGTTGTTCTTTTAGTTGATTTAACTTTGTATTACTTGCTTTAACTTCATACTTTAAGTTCAAACAAATCATTTATTTTCTTTAATAATGCAAGAAACCTTCCTTGCCTAGTATAACAGACATACCTTTCTGCTTTATTCAAGTCACACTTTCAAGTTAAAACAACATAACCACATTTATAGCGGAGATGCCTTGGGTGCTTGAGTGGGCCCCTCCCCCCCAAGAGAGGAAAGAGAGAAAAGAGAGGAAAGAGAGAAAAGAGGAAAGAGAGGAAAGAGAGGAAAGAGAGAAAAGAGAGGAAAGAGAGGAAAGAGAGGAAAGAGAGAAAAGAGAGGAAAGAGAGAAAAGAGAGGAAAGAGAGGAAAGAGAGAAAAGAGAAGAAAGAGAGGGAAGAGAGAAAAGAGAGGAAAGAGAGAAAAGAGAGGAAAGAGAGAGAGGAAAGACAAAGGAAAGGGTGTCAACCTGTAACCCAGTTTTTATAACAATAAGAAAGGTGGTATCCTCTAGTCTGTGAGTGGTAGTAACCAGGGCCCCGTGCAAAATAGGGGCCTCTCTGCTGGTCTTGTGTCACTTGAAATAAAATGGCCGCCAGTGAAGTGACACGCCGCAGATTAATGGCTGAAGGAAGCCTATTACTGCTCAACGCCTAACACTGTAATACTCCACCTCTTATCAAACGTAACAGTCACTTAACTCATGGTTACAAATGTAAACCAGCACAACAATGACAATTACCAGGCAACAAAACATTACATTCTAAACATACGTTTAATAAACAGAATTCATAAAGTTACATTTGTATTTCGAACAAACTGCAAACTTTTCAGCAAATTTTAACAAAACTCTATTTACCGCCTTGCATCATGGGAATTGGCCAGCCAATGAACCAGTTGCAGTCCTGACTGCAATTGGTTGATAACTTAACTTACATACGTAAGTTCAATCAACACATAATTTTTTTTAAATAGTCAACCCAACGAATAAATGCAAGTTTAACTTTCAAAAACTCATAAAGTTGAGTTCAAAATCGACAACTTGTATAAGCTCGTTCAGTTATAAATAAGAAATAAGTGGACATAACTGAATGGGTCTGTAATATTTTACAGTGCAGTCGCTCCACCACCGTCACTAGCGGGACCGCTAGTTTCTCGAAGCTCCGCTAGCTTCACAGTTGGGTGCACAGTTCGCATATGCCGGTGTAGGTTGTGCGTAGAACCGGCTTTATATGAGATTTTGTTTTGGCAAATTCTACACTGTGCTTTAACGTTGTCTACATCGTTAAGATGATTCCAAATGCTGCTGTGGTTCCGGCTCATTTTCCTGCTTTTGTTTTGTTTTCAGAGCTGTTTTTCCTCTCCTCCAAGTTTGACAGTGTGTGTGTGTGTGTGTGTGTGTGTGTGTGTGTGTGTGTGTGTGTTGGCTGGCTTGGCCCCTCCCTTATGCAATATAATTGGTTGACACCTTGTGTATGATTGACAGGAACTGAATGTGAGGCTGATCAGACAGTCGAAACTAATGTGTGCCTATATAATATTTTTTTTGTTCTTTGAATTAGTCAATTATTTTAAATGAAATAAAATGCACTCATTATTTCATTATTTCATAATGATTTAATTTCTATAGGATATATTTCTAAAAATAGAGTCGGCTCTTCGGATAGGCGAGCCAGCTCCCGTCGTTGGCTCTTAGAGCCGACTCATTCGCGAACGACCCATCACTAGTGTTTAGTTGCAGTCAGTAGATGCGCCAGAACTACAGTGAACGCAATGTTGCCAAGTAACGTAAATCAAAATCTGGTTTTCAGAAAACGAAAGAGAGGAAAGAGAGGAAAGAGAGAAAAGAGAGGAAAGAGAGAAAAGAGAGGAAAGAGAGAAAAGAGAGAAAAGAGAGGAAAGAAAGGAACGACAGAAAAGAGAGGAAAGAGAGGAAAGAGAGAAAAGAGAGAAAAGAGAGGAAAGAAAGGAACAACAGAAAAGAGAGGAAAGAGAGAAAAGAGAGGAAAGAGAGAAAAGAGAGAAAAGAGAGGAAAGAGAGAAAAGACAGAAAAGAGAGAAAAGAGAGAAAAGAGAGAAAAGAGAGAAAAGAAAGACAAAGGAAAGGGTGTCAACCTGTAACCCAGTTTTTCACCAATAAGAAAGGTGGTATCCTCTAGTCTGTGAGTGGTGTTAACCTATTGGCTTATGCTGCGTTCATGGCCACCTGGGAATAACAGGCACCGCCCTGGTTACGTTGTTTTTCCGACTGGCAGCGTTCACATGGTCGGGATGAGTGTTCTTCTTCTTCTGTTATATTGGTCGGGATGCGTGTTCTTCTTCTTCTGTTATATTGGGCGTTTGGCGTAACAACTTGTTGCATGACTGCCACCAGCGGTCAGGTGGTGAAAACATGGAGACGCAATAACAGAAGATTTTCTGCTGGTTTCTTATGAAGCATCCAGACAGCACATCGCCAGGTGTTTGTTTGTGTTATCTACAGGACAACCAACGGGAAAAGACACAGATAATGTCTTGTTTTTATACATATGGGTCTATTTATGAATAATTTGAAACATATTATGTCTGTGTATGTTTCTTGGCAGAGGTGTTTGTCCACAATAAACAGTTTATTATCATTAAAATATGTTCAGTGAACCAAAGTCGCCTCCATCAGACGTCACCAGCTGGGTAACTCTGGTATCTAAATCCAGCCCCAATTTCCTCCTCTGATTCCCAACAGGAAGTTACGTGAACGGTGACGTTTTCACTCCGAAAAACGTTTTTCCGATGTCCATGAACGCACGGTTAATGTCCATAGTGGAATAAGCTAGCTAGCTACAGGCTAGTGCTAGCCTACATTTAATCACCATGTAATCAGTGCAGGGAAACGTTTGGCAAGATGTTCATATTAAATCATTGTCCCCGCCCCTTTTAGCAGACTTAACAACAGGTGAGTCAGCAGCAGCCCAGCCCCCCCCTAACTGAGCCCCTCCCTGTCCCAGTGAAGGAGGTGAGCCACGCTGTGTCCAGTGACATTAGCTAGTTAGCATCACTGCAGGGATTCTTTGGGGATTTCTCTGCCTCTCTTGCTCTTTTTACCATTACAAAAAATCAAATGAAATATTCATTAATTCAAACACATCAACAACAATTATGTTCTAACTAAAGCTATAACATAAATAGTTAAGTAAAACGTTCAATAGACTACTTGACTCTGAATTTGGGTTGGACTAGAAGTAGCCTGACGAATAGGATTAAATGAAAAATACCCAATTAAAGGTGAATCAAAGTACCCGACGGTTGCTAAAGTTACTTTCCACCGCTGATAAAATGTAATATTACGTGTAGCAAGACTAAATATTAGTTCCCGACATGTTATCTGTCTCCTGCTCGGTCACATCGCTGTCGCCACTGACGGGACACAGATGTTGTCAGTTACCGTCTCTGGTTCTGGTTCTATATCCTGTCTCTGTGAGGTAGTCTGGACATGTGGAGGCCTGATGAGGGTCTATATACTGTCTCTGGACATGTGGAGGCCTGATGAGGGTCTATATACTGTCTCTGTGAGGTAGTCTGGACATGTGGAGGCCTGATGAGGGTCGATATCCTGTCTATGTGAGGTAGTCTGGACATGTGGAGGCCTGATGAGGGTCTATATACTGTCTATGTGAGGTAGTCTGGACATGTGGAGGCCTGATGAGGGTCTATATACTGTCTATGTGAGGTAGTCTGGACATGTGGAGGTGTGATGAGGGTCTATATACTGTCTATGTGAGGTAGTCTGGACATGTGGAGGCCTGATGAGGGTCTATATACTGTCTCTGTGAGGTAGTCTGGACATGTGGAGGCCTGATGAGGGTCGATATACTGTCTCTGTGAGGTAGTCTGGACATGTGGAGGCCTGATGAGGGTCTATATCCTGTCTATGTGAGGTAGTCTGGACATGTGGAGGCCTGATGAGGGTCGATATCCTGTCTATGTGAGGTAGTCTGGACATGTGGAGGCCTGATGAGGTTCTATATCCTGTCTATGTGAGGTAGTCTGGACATGTGGAGGCCTGA
This sequence comes from Perca fluviatilis, assembly GCF_010015445.1. Taxonomy (NCBI): domain Eukaryota; kingdom Metazoa; phylum Chordata; class Actinopteri; order Perciformes; family Percidae; genus Perca; species Perca fluviatilis. Next base: position 193,978 of record NC_053112.1, on the reverse strand, counting down.
TGAGGGTCTATATCCTGTCTCTGTGAGGTAGTCTGGACATGTGGAGGCCTGATGAGGGTCTATATACTGTCTCTGTGAGGTAGTCTGGACATGTGGAGGTGTGAGGAGGTTCTATATCCTGTCTCTATGAGGTAGTCTGGACATGTGGAGGCCTGATGAGGTTCTATATCCTGTCTATGTGAGGTAGTCTGGACATGTGGAGGCCTGATGAGGGTCTATATACTGTCTCTGTGAGGTAGTCTGGACATGTGGAGGCCTGATGATTTTTTTTTTTTTGGTGTAGTTGAATGTGGAGGGTATTTTTATGATGAGGGTCTATATACTGTCTATGTGGGGTAGTCTGGACATGTGGAGGCTGTGATGGGGGTCTATATACTGTCTATGTGAGGTAGTCTGGACATGTGGAGGCCTGATGAGGGTCTATATACTGTCTATGTGAGGTAGTCTGGACATGTGGAGGCCTGATGAGGGTCGATATACTGTCTATGTGAGGTAGTCTGGACATGTGGAGGCCTGATGAGGGTCTATATACTGTCTATGTGAGGTAGTCTGGACATGTGGAGGCGTGATGAGGGTCTATATACTGTCTATGTGAGGTAGTCTGGACATGTGGAGGCCTGATGAGGGTCTATATCCTGTCTCTGTGAGGTAGTCTGGACATGTGGAGGCCTGATGAGGGTCTATATACTGTCTATGTGGGAGTAGTCTGGACATGTGGAGGCCTGATGAGGTCGATATCCTGTCTATGTGGGGATAGTCTGGACATGTGGAGGCCTGATGAGGTTCTATATCCTTTCTATGTGAGGTAGTCTGGACATGTGGAGGCCTGATGAGGGTCTACATCCTATATGTGTTAGTTGGACTGTGGGCCTGATGAGGGTCTATATATGTGTGAGGGTTGAGTCTGGACATGTGGAGGCCTGATGAGGGTCTATATACTGTCTATGTGAGGTAGTCTGGACATGTGGAGGCCTGATTCGTATATACTGTCTTGTGAGGTAGTCTGGACATGTGGAGGCCTGATGAGGTTCTATATACTGTCTATGTGAGGTAGTCTGGACATGTGGAGGCCTGATGAGGGTCTATATACTGTCTCTGTGAGGGTAGTCTGGACATGTGGAGGCCTGATGAGGGTCGATATCCTGTCTTGTGAGGTAGTCTGGACATGTGGAGGCCTGATGAGGGTCTATATACTGTCTATGTGAGGTAGTCTGGACATGTGGAGGCCTGATGAGGGTCTATATACTGTCTCTGTGAGGTAGTCTGGACATGTGGAGGCCTGATGAGGGTCTATATCCTGTCTCTGTGAGGTAGTCTGGACATGTGGAGGCCTGTGAGGGTTCTATATCCTGTCTCTGTGAGGTAGTCTGGACATGTGGAGGCCTGATGAGGGTCTATATCCTGTCTATGTGAGGTAGTCTGGACATGTGGGGCCCAGTGAGGGGTCATATCCTGCGTCTATTGTGGGTAGTCTGGACATGTGGACTATGAGGTTCTATATCCTGTCTATGTGAGGTAGTCTGGACATGTGGAGGCCTGTTGGGGGTTTCCTGTCTTGTGAGGTAGTCTGGACATGTGGGGCTGGTGGAGGGGGTTCTATATCCTGTCTGTGCTCACTCCTTCGCCTGTCCGCCTGTCTATCTCCCTTCATCTCCTTACTGTGGGGTATCTTGCATGTGCGTTGGATGCTGTCTCTGGAGGTATCCCTGTTATCTCTTTGGCGTGTGGGAGCCTGGTAGGGTCATCTATCCTGTCTCTACTCGCCGTGTAGTCTGGCGGTAGGTGGGCTCTATGGGGTCAGCCTGTCTATTTGAGTGTGAGTCTGGACATGTGGAGGCTGATGAGGTTCTATATACTGTTCTATGTGAGTTAGTCTGGACATGTGGAGGCCTGATGAGGGTCTATATACTGTCTATGTGAGGTAGCCTGGACATGTGGGGACCCTGATGAGGGTCTATATCCTTGTTCTGTGAGGAAGTCTGGACATGTGGAGGTGTGAGGAGTTCTATATCCTGTCTAGTGTGAGTCTGGACATGTGGAGGCCCTGATGAGAGTTCTATATCCTGTGTGTGTGAGTGAGTCTGGACATGTGGAGCCTGATGAGGGGTCTATATACTGTCTAGTGAGGGTAGTCTGGACATGTGTGGAGGTCTGAGGAGGTTCTATATCATGTCTGTGGTGGTGGTCTGGATGTGGGGCGGGTTTATAGGTCGTCTCTGTTGGGAAGCTGTACATGTGCGCCAGCCTCCTCCTGATCCCTCTACTCGCCTACCTCTCCCTTTTCCTCCTTACTTCCTTCCGCCTCCCTCGACTGCCTCAACTCGCCTCACTAGCCCTGGCTATCGTCCACCTATCTCCCTTCTTTCCTCTCCTTCTCTCATCTCCATGCTCCTTCCTCTTACTTTGCTTCCTCCTTTCTTTTCCTCCTCCTTTCCTTTCTTTTCCTTCCCTCCACTCTTGTCCTTTCCTTATTTCCTTTCCTTCCTTCCTCTACATTCCTACTCCCTTCTTTTCTTTTCTATCTTTCTATGGGCTCTGCCCTGCCTACTCTACTGCTTTCATGTCCCTCCGCCTCCTTGGCCTCTTTTGTATTTCCTTCCTTTCCTTCTCCTCCTATTTATCTTCGCCTCCTTCTCTTTCCTTCCTTTATTCCTTTCCTTCCTTCTACCTCTATTTCCTTTCCTTCCTCTCTGTGGCCTCTCTGCGGCCTCTGCCTCATTTCTCCTCTGCCTCTCTGCCTCTGTTGTATGCCTCTGTAGGTTGGATTCAGATTGTATGGATATCTGTCTCGTTCAGGTATCGTGTCATGGATTTGGTCTCATTATGGGACTCAAGTATCTCTTTTTTTTTTTTTTTTCTCGTCTGTATCCTCTTGGTAGTATGGATGGGTAGGTCGGTGGATGATGGTATCAATGATGATGGAATGGACTGGTGATGTCGGAGCTATCAAATGATTGTGATAAAATGAGGAGTGTTTGACTGATGGAGTATTTTTTTTTTTTTTTTTTTTTTTTTTTTTTTGTTTTTTTTTTTTTTTTTGTTTTTTTGTGTTTTTTTTGTTTTTTTTTTTTGTTTTTTTTTGATGATCGAAATGATGGAGAAGGCTGACTGTGAAGTGATGTGTCAATGAAGTGCTGTGGAGCAGGCAGTGCTGAGTTGCTAACACAAGACTAAGATAGCACTAAGACACTCTCAGCTGCAGCAGCTCCTGTTTGCTGAGACCTGTCTGTCTGTCTGTCTGTCTGTCTCCGTCTGTCTGCCGACTGTACTCACACATTTATATTTATAGAGATCAAGATTGTTATACAAATTACCCAGAGTTCTCCTTTAACTCCTGGATGTTTTAGAGAGAGAGAGACAGACAGGCAGACAGACAGGCAGACAGAGAGACAGACAGGTAGACAGAGAGACAGGTAGACAGAGAGACAGAGAGACAGACAGACAGACAGAGAGAGAGACAGACAGACTGACTGAAACATGCAGCAGTGTGATGTCTAAATGAAAACACACGGAGCTGTTTCTCTCTTCATTCCTGACTAACTGGTCCCAGATGTTACACAGAGGAACAGGAGACCTGTCTCTCTCTCTCTGACTGTCTCTCTCTGTCTCTCTCTCTGCCTGTCTGTCTCTCTCTGTCTCTCTCTCTCTCTCTGCCTGTCTGTCTGTCTCTCTCTCTCTGTGTCTCTCTCTATGTCTGTCTCTCTCTCTCTCTGACACTCTGACTATCTGTCTCTCTCTTTGTGTGTTTCTCTCTCTGTCTTTCTCTCTCTCTTACTGTCTCTCTCTCTGACTGTCTCTCTCTCTGACTATCTCTCTCTCTCTCTGACTGTCTCTCTCTCTGACTGTCTCTCTCTCTGACTATCTCTCTCTCTCTCTCTCTGTCTCTCTCTCTGTCTCTCTCTCTCTCTCTCTCTCTCTCTGCTGTCTCTCTCTGTCTCTCTCTCTCCTCTCTCTCTCTCTCTCTCTGACTGTCTCTCTCTCTCTTCTCTCTCTCTCTCTCTCTCTCTCTCTCTCTCTCTCTCTCTCTCTCTCTCTCTCTCTCTCTCTCTCTCTCTCTCTGACTGTCTCTGTCTCTCTCTCTCTCTAACTGTCTCTCTCTCTGACTGTCTCTCTCTCTCTCTCTCTGACTGTCTCTGTCTGTCTCTCTCTCTGACTGTCTGTCTGTCTGCACTGAAAATATTGAATAATTGATTTTAATTAAATTTATCATGTCAACAGGTCCCAGGTGTTTTATTTGCTTAGTTAAAAGCTAAAATATTAAGGTAATTTAATGTGACTAACGTATGTTACAGTAACACAGTGATTGTATGTTCAGTTAATTAAAATATTAAAGTAATTTAATGTGACTAACGCATGTTACAGTAACACAGTGATTGTAAGTTCAGCTAATTAAAATATTAAGGTAATTTAATGTGACTAACGTATGTTACAGTAACACAGTGATTGTAAGTTCAGCTAATTAAAATATTAAATATAATTTAATGTGACTAACGTATGTTACAGTAAAACAGTGATTGTAAGTTCAGTTAATTAAAATATTAAAGTAATTTAATGTGACTAACGTATGTTACAGTAACACAGTGATTGTAAGTTCAGTTAATTAAAATATTAAAGTAATTTAATGTGACTAACGTATGTTACAGTAACACAGTGATTGTAAGTTCAGTTAATTAAAATATTAAAGTAATTTAATGTGACTAACGTATGTTACAGTAACACAGTGATTGTAAGTTTGGTTAATTAAAATATTAAAGTAATTTAATGTGACTAACGTATGTTACAGTAACACAGTGATTGTAAGTTCAGTTAATTAAAATATTAAAGTAATTTAATGTAACTAACGTATGTTACAGTAACACAGTGATTGTAAGTTCAGCCAATTAAAATATTAAGGTAATTTAATGTGACTAACGTATGTTACAGTAACACAGTGATTGTAAGTTCAGTTAATTAAAATATTAAAGATAATTTAATGTGACTAACGTATGTTACAGTAACACAGTGATTGTAAGTTCAGTTAATTAAAATATTAAATTAATTTAATGTGACTAACGTATGTTACAGTAAAACAGTGATTGTAAGTTCAGCTAATTAAAATATTGAAGTAATTTAATGTGACTAACGTATGTTACAGTAACACAGTGATTGTATGTTCAGTTAATTAAAATATTAAGGTAATTTAATGTAACTAACGTATGTTACAGTAACACAGTGATTGTAAGTTTGGTTAATTAAAATATTAAAGTAATTTAATGTGACTAACGTATGTTACAGTAACACAGTGATTGTAAGTTCAGTTAATTAAAATATTAAAGTAATTTAATGTGACTAACGTATGTTACAGTAACACAGTGATTGTAAGTTTGGTTAATTAAAATATTAAAGTAATTTAATGTGACTAACGTATGTTACAGTAACACAGTGATTGTAAGTTCAGCCAATTAAAATATTAAAGTAATTTAATGTAACTAACGTATGTTACAGTAACACAGTGATTGTAGGTTCAGCCAATTAAAATATTAAGGTAATTTAATGTGACTAACGTATGTTACAGTAACACAGTGATTGTAAGTTCAGTTAATTAAAATATTAAATATAATTTAATGTGACTAACGTATGTTACAGTAACACAGTGATTGTAAGTTCAGTTAATTAAAATATTAAATTAATTTAATGTGACTAACGTATGTTACAGTAAAACAGTGATTGTAAGTTCAGCCAATTAAAATATTGAAGTAATTTAATGTGACTAACGTATGTTACAGTAACACAGTGATTGTAAGTTCAGCTAATTAAAATATTAAAGTAATTTAATGTAACTAACGTATGTTACAGTAACACAGTGATTGTAAGTTTGGTTAATTAAAATATTAAAGTAATTTAATGTGACTAACGTATGTTACAGTAACACAGTGATTGTATGTTCAGTTAATTAAAATATTAAAGTAATTTAATGTGACTAACGTATGTTACAGTAACACAGTGATTGTAAGTTCAGCTAATTAAAATATTAAAGTAATTTAATGTGACTAACGTATGTTACAGTAACACAGTGATTGTAAGTTCGGTTAATTAAAATATTAAAGTAATTTAATGTGACTAACGTATGTTACAGTAACACAGTGATTGTAAGTTC
>NC_053112.1:182900-185323 GCF_010015445.1 Perca fluviatilis | reverse complement strand
GGACATTTTGTCGGATTATTTCACCCAGTTTTGCGGACTATTTTGCCAATTTTTGGACATTTGTCAGATTATTTCCTGAAGTTTGCCAGGCTATTTTTGCCAATTCTTTGGACATTTTGTCAGATTATTTCACAGTTTTGCCAGGTTATTTTGCCAATTCTTTGGACATTTTGTCAGATTATTTCACAGTTTTGCGGGTAATTTTTGCCAATTTTTAGGACATTTTGTCAGATTATTTCACAGTTTTTGCCAGGTTATTTTTGCCAATTCTTTGGACATTTTGTCAGATTATTTCACAGTTTTGCCGGGTTATTTTTGCCAATTTTGGGACATTTTGTCAGATTATTTCACAGTTTTTGCTGGGCTATTTTTGCCAATTCTTGGGACATTTTGTCAGATTATTTCACAGTTTTTGCCGGGCTATTTTTGCCAATTTTTTGGACATTTCAGATTATTTCACAGTTTTTGCGGACTATTTTTGCCAATTTTTTGGACATTTTGTCAGATTATTTCACAGTTTTTGCCGGGCTATTTTTGCCATTTTTTTTGACATTTTGTCAGATTATTTCACAGTTTTTGCCGGACTATTTTTGCCATTTTATTTTGACATTTTGTCAGGTTTTTTGACAGTTTTTGCCGGACTATTTTTGCCATTTTATTTGACATTTTGTCAGGTTTTTTGACAGTTTTTGCCAGGCTATTTTTGCCAATTTTTTGGACATTTAGTCAGATTATTTCACAGTTTTTGCCGGACTATTTTTGCCATTTTATTTGACATTTTGTCAGGTTTTTTCACAGTTTTTGCCGGACTATTTTTGGACATTTTGTCAGGATTTTTTGCCGCTACTTTGATGTTTCCTGCTGGTGTCACCGTCACTACTGTCTACGACACGCTGGGTCCATCGTTACCTGCTGCCGTCACGCTGTGCCTTCCCATAATGCACTGCTCCACAGAGACGGACAGAGGAATCAAACACATGTATGACATCATTCATTTAAACCTGAGAGATGATTGATGGACAGACACACAGAAAATGATGTGTTGATGTGTGTGTGTGTGTCTCTCTCTGTGTGTTGATGTGTGTGTGAGTGGGGTTGGTGTGTGTGTTGTGTGTGTTGGGGGTTGTGTTTGGTGTGTGTGATAGTTGATGTGTGTGTATGGGTGTGGGTGTGGGTGTGTGTGTGTGTGTGTGTGTGTATGGTGTGTATGTGGGTATGGTGTGTGTGTGTATGTATGTGTGTGTGTATGGTGTGTCTCGTGTGTGTATGTGTGTGTGTGTAGTGTGTAGTGTATGTGTGGTGTGTGTGTGTGTGTGTGTGTGTGTGTGTTGTGTGTGTATGTGTATGTGTATGTATTGTGTGTGTGTATGTGTCTGTGTGTGTGAGTTTTTCTCTGTGTATGTGGTATGTGTGTGTGTGTGTGTGTGTGTGTGTGTGTGTATGTGTATGTAGTGTGTGTGTGTGTGTGTGTGTGAGAGCGCCTGTGGATGGCAGTGAGACAGCTCCTCGGTGAAGTCGTTGTCTCTGAGACAAACATCCCTGATCGGCAGAGACTCTGACCAACCGTGGATGAGTGAGAAGAACCAGATATTATTCATTCAGACACACACAGCACATACCTATCTACAACTAACACCACCACTGAACACCACACACCTGAACGAACTCACGCATACACTAACCTGTTCCTAAACTCGTTCTACCATGCTACCTGCAGCGTCCTACCTGCTCTGTCCTATCTGCACATACCTACCACCTGATATACCACCACACACCTACAGACCTACCTGCACACGACCTGCACGTTTCTACCTACCTAATTCTAATTACCCACCACACACACTATCCTGAAAAACACACGCACTAGCACGGAGACATACACTCAACAGAAACACACGCACACAGAACACCTGACACACACACACACACACACACAGACCGCACCGTCGCTGCGCTTTTTACACGCTGCGCGCTGCGCTTTTACCGCTGCACACACACTACGACACAGCACGCACAGACACACACAGACACACCGACGTGCCTTTTACACCGCTGCGTGCGCTTACCGCTGCGCACTTACCTACGAGCGCGCAGACACACACACAGACACACACACACACACAAGAAGAAAACACACAGAGAAAAACACATACATACACACGACACAGACAGACACACATACACACACACAGACACACACACACAAGACACACACACACAGCACACACACACACACACACACAGATACAGGAACGCACACACAGACACACAGATACACACACACACAGATACGCACACACGGGGCACACACACACAGGGAACACACACACACACACAGAGGACACACACACAGACACACACACACACACACACACACGCACACACAGATACACACACAGCACACACACGGGGACCACACACAC
>NC_053112.1:172900-177900 GCF_010015445.1 Perca fluviatilis | reverse complement strand
CGACATCGTGGACGACGAAGAAGAAGAAGTGCTGTGCTTTCTGAGAGAGGAGTTTGAAAACGCTGAAAACTCTGAGCACAGGGAGCTTGTGTCGGCGCGAGATGGCGTGGAGAGACCAGACGAGTTTACACCTTCCCCGGAAACACGTCTCGTCTCCGTGGCGATGCAGCTCCAGTCGCCGTCGTGGTCGCCGCTGGCGCTCGGGGAGAGGGGTTCGTAGTTCCACGTGTCGCCGCTGTTGCAGCTCTGCAGAGTCTGGAAGCTGAGCTGGGAGTCTGCGATGGAGGAAGAGGAAATAGATACCGGAAGAACGGAAGCAGAAGGAAGGCGGAGAGAGCCGGAGTAGCGGGCGCCAAGCCGCCGCGGCTAAGAAGAAAAACAGGAAGAGAATAAGTTCAGTTTTAGGTTTTTGTAGTTTCTTTTGACAGTGAGAACATTTACGTGCACACAAATGTTTCTAAAATATGAGTGGTGTGTTTCTCTCTGTGTGTCTGTGTGTGTGTCTGTGTGTGTGTCTGTGTGTGTGTGTCTGCGTGTGTGTGTGTGTCTCTGTGTGTGTCTGTGTGTCTGTGTGTGTGTCTGTGTGTGTCTCTGTGTGTGTGTATGTGTGTCTGTGTGTGTGTGTGTGTATGTATGTATGTATGTATGTATGTGTGTGTGTGTGTGTGTGTGTGTGTGTGTATGTGTGTATGTGTGTATGTCTGTGTGTGTGTGTCTGTGTGTATGTGTGTGTGTGTGTGTGTGTGTATGTCTGTGTGTGTGTGTGTCTGTCTGTGTGTGTGTGTGTGTGTGTGTGTCTGTTTGTCTGTGTGTCTGTCTGTGTGTGTATGTATGTCTGTGTGTGTGTGTGTGTGTGTGTGTGTGTGTGTGTGTGTGTGTGTGTGTGTGTGTGTGTGTGTGTGTGTGTGTGTGTGTGTGTGTGAGCAAAAACTGGTTAATAATGTGAACTGATTTCTGCTGAGGAAACAGACCTGGCAACAAGAGGAGGAGGCGCTGAGCGTCCCGCAGGAGTCCAGAGAGGAGTTGGTTTCGGGGCGTGGGAGGGGGGGTGGTTGGGGGAGGGGGGAGGGGTCAGTGGGGGGGGCGGAGGTGAGGGAGGCCATGAGGCTGCACATCCCTCCTCCTCTCGGCGCTCGGATCCTCCTTAGGGACGACTTGCCCTCCTCTCTGGCTCCGCCTCTCTCTGCCGCCGGCGCTGGGTGCGTTAGGTTCTCCTCCGCTGGCCGACCGACGCCGGAGAACCCAGCTGGTAGAACCGCAGAACCAGGAGAACCAGGAGAACCAGGAGAACCAGTGGGCGAGTCTGCAGAGACAGGAGGTAAGAGGAGAAGAGAAGAAGACACACTTTTTAATGAAAGAGAAGTCTCACCCTTCCTGTGTCCAAAAGTCAGAAGGGGCGGGACTTACACAGAGGAAGGGGCGGGATTTAGACACCTGAAGGGGCGGGACTTACACACATGAAGGGGTGGGACTTATACACAGGAAGGGGCGGGACTTATGCTGCGTTCCACTACAGGTTATGTTTATTAAATTAAGCCCAAAATATGTCACCGACTAGAAATCGCTAGTATCAGCTAGTGCTAGCTAGCGCTAGCTAACGCTAGCAGCAGCTAAAAGGATTTGTCGTGACTTTGCCTGGAACGCTACCAAGTCGTGAGTCATGACTTACGGGCTAAAAAATGTGTCTGGAACGCAGCATTACAAACAGGAAGGGGCGGGGCTTCCACACAGGAAGAGGAAGGACTTACACACCTGAAGGGGCAGGACTTAGACACTGGAAGACACAGGAAGGTGCGGGACTTAGACACTGGAAGACACCAGAAGGGGTGGGACTTAGACACTGGAAGACACAGGAATGAATCATGGAATTAACACAGACGACTGGAGAAGACACGGGAAGACACAGGAAGACACAGACACGGTAGAGACTTACACGGAAGGTGGGACGACACTAGACACCAGAAGGGGGGGACTTAGACATGGAAGGGACGACACCAGAAGGGGGGGGACTTAGACACTGGAAGACACAGGAAGGGGTGGGACTTACAGACACGGAAGGGGCGAAGCCGGACGACGGACGGGGTGGGACTTACACACTGGAAGAGGAAGGGCTACACACTGGACCGACACTGAAGACACAGGGGACTTAGACACTGGAAGACACAGGTGTGGGACGTAGACACTGGAAGACAGACAGGGAAGGTGGGACACCGGACACTGGACACTGGAAGACACAGGAAGGGGTGGGACTTAGACACTGGAAGACACAGGAAGGGGTGGGACTTAGACACTGGAAGACACAGGAAGGGGTGGGACTTAGACACTGGAAGGGGTGGGACTTATACACTGGAAGACACAGGGAAGGGGCGGGACTTAGACACTGGAAGGGGTGGGACTTATACATTGGAAGACACAGGAAGGGGTGGGACTTACACACTGGAAGACACAGGAAGGGGTGGGACATAGACACTGGAAGACACAGGAAGGGGCGGGACTTAGACACTGGAAGACATAGGAAGGGGTGGGACTTATATCCTGGAAGACACAGGAAGGGGTGGGACTTAGACACTGGAAAGGGTGGGACTTATACACTGGAAGACACAGGAAGGGGCAGGACTTCGACACTGGAAGACACAGGAAGGGGCGGGACTTAGACACAAAGAGTTGGGACTTATACACAGGAAGGGGCGGGACTTTGTCTATATTTGGGTAATAAATGGGTGGAGTTTATACCCAGCTTCTCGCTGACATCATCCGGCATCCCAGCGCTTGACCCCCCCTCCAGTTGCGTTGGTGTGTGGCCGGAACGGGATAACGAAGTCTGTGGGTTTGTGAACGCACTTACTGGATGGACAAAAACCGACCTGAAGAACCAACAGATAACATATAAATATTATATAAACAACTCTTAGTTAAGGAATTTCTGGTAGAAGATATTCTGTCTCAAAATGCAGACATGGGTCACAGTTTGCAAATAACCCAACCTGTAATAGACGGTACCGTTAGGGTGCCTTTACTTTGAAACCATCCAGCAAATAGACAGTATCGTAGGGTGCTGTTACGGTACGGTACCGTGTATATGCTGGTTCCCTGGTATTAAACCATTACTGATGGCTGCATTCCACTTAGGAGAGGTCCTGGTATTAAACCATTAATGATGGCTGCATTCCACTTAGGAGAGACCCTGGTATTAAACCATTACTGATGGCTGCATTCCACTTAGGAGAGACCCTGGTATTAAACCATTACTGATGGCTGCATTCCACTTAGGAGAGGTCCTGGTATTAAACCATTACTGATGGCTGCATTCCACTTAGGAGAGACCCTGGTATTAAACCATTACTGATGGCTGCATTCCACTTAGGAGAGACCCTGGTATTAAACCATTACTGATGGCTACATTCCACTTAGGAGAGACCCTGGTATTAAACCATTACTGATGGCTGCATTCCACTTAGGAGAGACCCTGGTATTAAACCATTACTGATGGCTGCATTCCACTTAGGAGAGGTCCTGGTATTGTGCATGCTGACTCACTGAAATATCTTACTGGGACACTTGATGGAACTGAGCCATCGTTAAGGTTATCAATGTCAGCTGTGCTTTTCCTACTATGACGAGTCAACATGTCTGCTGTGAAGAAGGTCCATTGAGTTTGTCACCCCTGATCTAGATGGTTCGGTCCCCCACCTGTGATGTTAATCGGGACGATATCGGCTGCGACTGCCTCCGCCTGCTTCCTCATCTTCTCCTCTGGCGTTGGAAGCCGAGTGGTCGTCTCCGTCTCCGTGGCCTCCGTGGCCTCCGTGGCCTCCGTCAGCTCGTAGGCCGAGGCGAAGACGTCCCAACAGGACGAGCGGTGGGCGGGGTTGAGCATGGGTGGGGTCAGAGGTCGCCTGTTGTTTAAGATGAACCTTTCTTCATCGTCAGAGAACGCTGAGGACTGGACACACACAGGAAACACATTTCAGGGGTTTCCCGAAGCACTTAAGGCAGTTTAAGTGGATTTTGGATTGTAAAGTTTGTAAGTACACCAGAAGTTTATGTGAATAACACTTGCCTCCTCTCTGCTGTTGTTGCAGTAAGACGAGTGCTTAGGGGCCGTCTACAAATTACCACACCGAAAAGAGATGCAACCAAAATATTTATTAATTTAACTTATTTTTTAAAGTAATTGCTGTAGTATAACTAGCAGGAGACAAGTTATAATTGAGGTAAGTTTGGAGACATTACCTTATTTAATCATTAAATTAATAAATATTTTTGTTGCATCTCTTTTCGGTGTTGTAATTTGTAGACGGCCCTAAGCACTCTTACTGCCCGGTAGTAACAGCAGCAGCAGCAGCAGCAGAGAGCAGAAGCCAGCAGGCAAGTGTTATTTACATAATCTTCTGGTGTACTTACAAACTTTCCAATCCATCATTTTATGAGTACATAACCTATATATACTAGTGTAGAAGTTTGGTATCATTTCGGGCATTATTAGTTGGGTAATGTACAAGAGACACTCTCGGCTCCATTAGCCCCTGCGCTAAGCTATTCAGCTGATAACACTACGCTACGCTAACTCTCCCAATGTTAGACCCAGGTGAAAAAAGCTTCTGGGGGGGTGTTTGGCTCGAGGTCATGGTGCAAAGGACCCTAGGGTGAAATTACTCCGAACCATCACTTTAACAAAAAAATAGGGCTGTGCTCGATTGAAGAAATTCTTAGTCGACTAACACTCATTCAATCGTATCGACTAATCGATTAGTTGATTTAATCGACAGATCTGTAAATCTGAGTTTCTCCACAAAGAGTCGTGCTAAAAGGATGCATATATTGAAAAAGATAACGCCTCCTTTGCATATATTAAACACAACATTTCAGCAAATGTGTAATACACAAGGGAGAATGAATGCAAGTGCATGAGCAGTGATTGACACGCAGTTAGACACCTCCCATGGTCCTGATTGGTGCATCTGAACAGTTAGACACTCCTCCTGGCCCTGATTGGTGCA
>NC_053112.1:152900-160400 GCF_010015445.1 Perca fluviatilis | reverse complement strand
CAGGAGAAGCTAACAGGGGAAGCTAACAGGGAAGCTAACAGGAGAAGCTAACAGGGGAAGCTAACAGGAGAAGCTAACAGGAGGCTAACAAGCTAACAGGAGAAGCTAACAGGAGAAGCTAACAGGAGAAGCTAACAGGAGAAGCTAACAGGAGAAGCTAACAGGAGAAGCTAACAGGGGAAGCTAACAGGAGAAGCTAACAGGAGAAGCTAACAGGAGAAGCTAACAGGAGAAGCTAACAGGAGAAGCTAACAGGAGAAGCTAACAGGAAAAGCTAACAGGAGAAGCTAACAGGAGAAGCTAACAGGAGAAGCTAACAGGAGAAGCTAACAGGAGAAGCTAACAGGAGAAGCTAACAGGAGAAGCTAACAGGAGAAGCTAACAGGAGAAGCTAACAGGGAAGCTAACAGGAGAAGCTAACAGGGGAAGCTAACAGGAGAAGCTAACAGGAGAAGCTAACAGGAGAAGCTAACAGGGGAATCTAACAGGAGAAGCTAACAGGAGAAGCTAACAGTACGCTAACAGGAATACAACAGCACAAGCCACACAGGAAGCCACACAGCTAACAGGACAAATACACAGGCACACACAAGTACAGGCGCACACACATCCACACACACACACGCAACACACACACAACACACACACACACACACACCCTGTATCGGATAACGATTCCCATGAGCCTCGGCGGCGTTCTGTCCCAAGATGGCGCCGTGTTGCTGGTGGATTTTGGCGCTGAGAAGCCGGCGCCGCAGGCTGCCCTCCGTTTTTGGCTGCAGGGCGGCTATTTGGCGAGGAAGCAGCTCGTCCAACTCTTCGTCGGGAACGCCGTTCCAGCAACGGGACCCCACGGCAGGCCCCGCCCCCTCCCCGCCAAGACACTCAACGTACGAAATCATCCCGGCGGCTGATTGGCTGATTGAATGGCTGAAAAATCACAATAAAAACAGCCCTAGAGATTTTCAAACCCTTCAAAATAAAAGCCTCTTTTCTGGCTTTTCAAATAAAAAAGGTAAATTTCACAATAAAAGTCTAAACAACATTCAGTCCTTTCCTTTAAAAAATCCCCCAGATTTTTAAATCCATAACTGTAAAAAGGAGCACATTTTTTAGGAAGTCCTTCACAATAAAAGCTCAGAGTTCTACAAAAGGGATCATTCAGAATAAAACAACATACTTGTATTATCCGTCACAAAAAGCCTCAAAAGCCCCAAGCCTTCACAACAAAAGCATGAATATTGTTCCAATTTTCACAGTAAAAGCTCCAAAAAATGTCCAAAAGGTGTTCAGTCTTTCATTAAAGAAATGCACAGCCAAATGTGCATCATCTTTCACAATAAAAGCATGGATTTAGCTCTGATCTTCACAATAAAGGCTAAAATGAAGTCCGAAATGTTGATCTTTCACAATAAAAGTGTTACATTTGTTCCAATCTTCACATTCAAATCTAAAAAAATTACCCAAAAACTGTTGAGTCTTTTCATAAAAAGTCAATTTTTCACAATAAATGTGTGAATTTTATTCCGATCTTCACAATAACAGCTAAAACTAAGTCCGAAATGTTGCTCTTTCACAACAAAAGTGTCAATTCTTTTCCAATATTCACATTAAAATACAAAAAATATCCCAAAAGTTCATAAAATGTCCATTTTTCACAATAAAAGTGTGAATTTTATTCCCATCTCCACGATAAAAGCTAAAAACAACATCCAAAAAGTGTTCAGTCTTTCATAAAACGACACAAAATGTCCATAATTTTTCAAAATAAAAGCGCAACATTTTTCACAGCTTAGGGTCAGATTTTGTTTTAAAAGTCTCCACAAAAATCACCAAAAAGGTTTCAGGAAACATCTTCTAATTCTTTCACAATAAAATCCTCAGACTTGTCCAGAAATCTTTCGCCCCCCTCCCAGAGTCCCGAAAACGAAACGATTCCAGTTTTGAACATGTCGACTGAAAGCAGGAGAGGTGCGAGTGTGTGCGTCTCTAATCTGCTTCCTAACGGGGATTATCCCGCGCCGCAGATGGCTGCTGAGCGACAGGTGGTTGCCACGACGACGACGACGACGCTTCAAAGTGAATTACAATCAGACAACAGAAGGTCAACTTCATCCTGAACTGGTGGTGCTTTTATTTTGTAATTGTTTTTAGAGATTTAACGATACAGTAAAGTCACAATTTGAGTCACGGATTTACGATGACGGTAGGATAAAAATATAAAAATTATAAAATAATAAAGAAGTTGACGATATGATAAAAATACTGAATAAATTAGAAATACAAATTTAAATTGTACACACATACACACAAAGAGAGACACAAACACACAAAGAGAGAGAGAGACACACACACAGAGACACACACAGACACAGACACAGAGACACACACACACAGAGACAAACACACACACACACACACACACACAGAGAGACAAACACAGACACAGAGACACACACACAGAGACAAACACACACACACACACACACACAGAGACACACACACAGAGACACACACACACACACACACACACACACACACACACAGAAAGACATACACACACAGACACAGACACACACACACACAGACACAGACACACACAGACATATATATATGTGTATATATATATATATATATACATACACACTGTAAGTACAAAAAATAGTTCCCTTTACTTCTGTGTATACATGTGTGTATATACATACACACACACACATACATACATACATACATACATACACATATATATATATATATATATATATATATATATATATATATATATATATATACATATACACACTGTAAGTACAAAAAATAATTCCCTTTACTTCTGTGAGCTGTGAAAAACATCAGATGTGTATGAGCCTTTTTAAAGACTTTATTTATCTTAAGAAGAAGGCGAATTGTCTTTAAAAAGAACTCTGAACTATTGATCCATTTGCGTAGAGTATGTGCCGAAGCATCTTAGTTATATTTGGTTATTTAATTGTCTTAATATTGATGTTTTAAACGCTTTATAACGCTCTAAATCTGTGTATCTGAGGCAGAGTTGAGATCTCGCGATACTTGAGGCGAAGCGGACGAGCTCGGTTGACGGGATCGTTGGGATTGGTCAGTCGCAGACTGCTGAAGAGAGCCGATTGGCTGCGCGAGGGGTAAACAATGAAAATTAGCGTCTCAGCGGAGCCGAAGCTACTCGGTGGGTCCGGTCAAAACATTAACATTTATGACCGTTAAATTCTCATTCTGCGGGATTTTCCGGTATCCTCAGATGAAGGAGCTTTATTACTGATAAACACATCCGGCGGTAGAGGCTGGTGAGTGGAATAGAGGATTTAAAGTATGCGTTTTCTAAACGCGTTAGCCGCTGAGTTAGCCTGCAAGCTACGCCCCGTTATTCCATTGTTACAACACGTGAAGCAGCAGTTTACCGTTATTACCGGTATTACGTTGTAGTCACAATCCCGGGACTATCCCCGAATAATGTGTTAAACAGTGAACTTACTGAAGAGATGCATAGCAGTTCAATATAAGTCATATTGCTTCCACTGAGGCATTGTTTGCGCTTAAATAGCGTAAAATGTAAATGGAGTCCGGTTAAAGTTGTTTTTTCTTTAACTGGTATTACATTATAGCCTACTTACAATCCCGGGACTATCCCCGAATAATGTGATTAACAGTGAACTTACTGAAGAGATATATATCAGTTCTGAATAAATCCTATTGTTTTCACTGCGGCATTGTTTTTGCTTAAATAGCGTAAAATATAAATGGAGTCCGCTTAAACTGTTTTCTCATTTACTGGTATTACGTTATAGTTACAATCCCGGGACTATCCCCGAATAATGTGATTAACAGTTAACTTACTGAAGAGATACGTATCAGTTCTGAGTAAATCCTGTCGTTTCCACTGAGGCATTGCTTTTGCTTAAATAGCGTAAAATATAAATGGAGTCCGGTTAAAGGCTGTTTTTTTGAGCTGAGATTATTCAGATTATTCATTCATTTTCATTTAATCCATAAAATATTCAGTGGTGGAAATTACATTTACTCCAGTACTTTAGTTAGTACAATGTTATGGTACTGCTCCACACACACACACACACACAGACACACACATCTCAGGTGTGAACGGGGGCAGCAGGTTGTGTTTAATTTGGCGTTGTGGCGCTCCCTCCCCCTCTCTCTCTGGTATAGCGGTCTCAGGACGTTCACCGTGGCGCCTCATGGCGAGGAGCTCTCCGAGCACGTGAAAGAAAGGATAGTTTCTCTCCACAAAGATGGCCTGGGCTACAAGAGGATCGCCAGCACCCTGAAACTGAGCTGCAGCACGGTGGCCAAGACCATCCAGCGCTTCAACCGGACCGGCTCCACCCACAACAGGCGTCGCCGTGGGCGACCCAAGAAGTTGAGTGAGCGTGCTCAGCTCCGCGTCGTATCCAGCGGTCGTCTTTTGGGGAATAATAGCCGTACGGTATCTCACAGAAGTGAGTACAACCCCTCCCTCACATTGTAGTACATATTTCACACATTATCGTACATATTTCACACATTGTAGTACATATTTCACACATTGTAGTACATATTTCACACACAGCACACTTCCTACCTTACATTATAGCAACAGGTCACTTCTTCACTGTTGTCCCATTGAAAGATAGAGAATGAAATATTATGTACTCAAATGGGAGGGCTGGACTCACTTCTGTGAGATACTGCATTTATATATATATATATATATATATATATATATATATATATATATATATATATATATATATATATATATATATAGGTGTGTTTCTGTCTGTGTGTGTGTGTGTGCATGTGTCTCTGTATGTGTGTGTGTGTCTGTCTGTCTGTCCTGTCTGTGTGTGTGTATATTATAATAATAATAATTATTATTATTTTAATAATAATATAATATTAATGATCATAATTATAATTATTTTAATAATAATATAATATTAATAATCATAATTATTATTAATATTATTATTATAATAATAATAATATTAATAATAATATAATAATATTAATACTATAATAATATCAATAATATTAATAATATTAATACTATAATATTAATAATATCATAATATAATAAAATATTAATAAATAATATAATAAAATATTAATATTAATAATATAATAATATTAATAATAGTATTAATAATATAATATTAATAATATAATGTAATTAATAATAATATAATGATATAATATAATTAATAATAATATAATATTAATAATAATATAATATATATAATATTAAAAATACTATAATAATATAATAATATAATAATATTAATAATAATATAATAATAATATAAATAATAATAATAATATAATAATAATAATAATAATATAATAATATAATAATATATAATATTAATAATATAATAATATAATAATATTAATAATAATATAATAATAATTATAATAATAGTATTGATATTAATAATAATATAATAATAATAATAATAATAATAATAATATTGATATTAATAATAATATAAATATAAATAATATAAATAATATAATAATAATATTGATATTAATAATAATAATAATAATATTGATATTAATAATAATAATAATAATATTATAATAATAATAATAATAATATTGATATTAATAATAATATTAATAATAATAATAATATTGATAATAATAATAATAATAATAATAATATAATAATACTACTAACTGTCTCTGTGTGTAGCAGCCTGATGTCCGTGTTCATCCAGACGCGCGGCGAGGCCGGCGGCGGCGTGGCGGCCCACCTGGAGTGCCCCGTGTGCGGCCACTTCTCCACGAGCCACGCCCACCAGCTGACGCACATGGCGAGCTCGCACCCGGCCTGCCTGGACGCCGTGACGGTGGGTCGCCTAGGCAACATCGTGACCTATCAGAGCACGGCGCGGCTCTTCCACTGCTCGGACTGCTTCCACACGTGCCGGGACTTCACCAAGCTGTACACCAAAAGTAAAAAAAAAACATCATCTCAAAAAATTTGGGGAAAAAAAAAAAAAAAAAAAAAAAAAAAGGAAAAAAAAAAAAAAAAAAAAAAAAAAAAGAAAGGGAAAAAAAAAAAAAAAAAAAAAAAAAAAAAAAGGGAAAAAAAGAAGGAAAGGGGGGAGGGAGGGGGGGAGGGGGGAGGAAATAACATAAAAGGACAAGTAGTGAGGAAGAGGAGGAGGAGGAAGGAGGGAAAGAGGCTCCAGAAAGAAAGCAAAGTGAGGAAGAAGAAGGAGGGATAGATAAGCTAAAAAGAAAGCCAAGTGGTGAGGAAGAGGAGGAAGGAGGGAAGGATGCTCCAAGAGGAAAGCAAAGTAAAGAAGGAGGAGGGAAAGATGGGCTAAAAAGAAAGCGATGTGAGGAAGAGGAGGAAGGAGAAGAAGGAGGGAAAGAGGCTCTAAAAAGAAAGCAAAGGGAGCAAGAAGGAGAAGAAGGAGGGACAGATAAGCTAAAAAGAAAGCAAACTGAGGAAGGAGAAGGGAAAGATGGGCTAAAAAGAAAGCTAAGTAGTGAGGAAGAGGAGGAAGAGGAAGGAGGAAAAGATAAGCTAAAAAGAAAGAAAAGGGAGGAAGGAGAAGGAGAAGAAGGAGGGACAGATAAGCTAAAAAGAAAGCCAAGAAGGGAGGAAGAGGAGGAGGGAGTGCGAGCGGCTGGCGAGGGAGAGGCGGTTGCCCTGGCGACGGCTGGCGTTGGAGACGAGGTTGCCGTGGCGACGGCCGGCGTCGGGTACCACTGTCTGATCTGCGGCTGGAGGACGAAGCTCAAGTCTCTCGTGGTCATCCACGTGGCGCGCAAGCACGACATCCCCAAGAAGCTCGCCGCGCAGGCCGTGGGCGCCGGGGCGACCGCGCCCAGGAACGCCACCACGGCAACGGCAACGGCGGCCGCCACGGCAACGGCCGAGGACGAGGACGTGGTCGTGGACGGGCTGAGCGGCGAGATGCTGAAGGAGGAAATGGAGGCGACCGCCAAAGTGGTTCGATTTACCCACAACCGCTTCATGTGTCTCATCTGTGGCTGGAAGACCAAACTCAAAGGTACACACTCACAGCTACACACAGGTACACACAGGTACACACTCACAGCTACACACAGGTACACACTCACAGCTACACACAGGTACACACAGGTACACACTCACAGCTACACACAGGTACACACTCACAGCTACACACAGGTACACACAGGTACACACTCACAGCTACACACAGGTACACACTCACAGCTACACACAGGTACACACACACAGCTACACACAGGGGACACACACAGCTACACACAGGTACACACACACAGAGATACACACAGGTACACACTCACTGCTACACACAGGTACACACTCACAGCTACACACAGGGGAGACACACAGCTACACACAGGTACACACACACAGCTACACACAGGTACACACACACAGCTACACACAGGTACACACACACAGCTACACACAGGTACACACACAGGTACACACTCACA
>NC_053112.1:135427-147400 GCF_010015445.1 Perca fluviatilis | reverse complement strand
CCCACCGGGATGCCGGTCATTGACATATTCGCAACACACTGTCATCCTCTGTGTATATTTCGTGGAACGACACAAGGTTTTCGACAGAGGGTTCCTCACATTCTCCCTTGGCCCCCTCACATTCTCCCTTGGCCCCGGTCACTAGAAACAACTTGTTTTTCATACCCATATCGGCCAACAGTTTCATCATTGTGTGTATTCTATGGCATAGATTGTTGCGCATACAAAACTCCATGTGAGGCGCAGGCGTGCGGTTGAGTCTCAGCTCCCTCACGGCTGGCTTCTGAGCCCTAGTTCCATCTTTGACAAGCACCACACACTGACTGCCCTCATTCTCCGAGACGTAGCACAACGCCAGCGTTCTGGCCATGCTCAGTATTGACCCCTGTGGATCATCCTCGATGTAGTCACTCTCCTTGACTTTGTGGATAACCATGAGATGGTCTATCAGAGTCCAATCCTGTGGCAGACACGGGCGGTCGATCAATTCGAACGGGGCTAGGTGAGGGTTTGCGAGCATTGCGTGGATAGCATTGTGTCTCAAACCCATGTTGGTCAAAATGGTGGAGTAGGAGCCTATTGGAGCACTGGGTCATAGACAGTACACTGTCTTGAGATTGGTTTGACTCGGGGACAGCTTATTCAACCAAAGACCATGGAGGACTCACAATCTGAGTCACCACAGAGGAGAACTATATATATATATGTGTGTGTGTCCGTGTGTGCGGTGTGCGTGTCTGTGTGTGCATAACCACGCAGCGACCTCGCGACCGCAACAGTGACAGGTAGATGTGGTACGCATCCATGAAACTTTCCATGGCCTCCGGGAAACAAACAATTATTCTACTTTGAAGAAAAAAACAAGAAAGAAAGAGAGTTCATGTAGACCACAGCAGTTTTAATCATCGTTGGAATCATCTTCACTCTGGACGGGCCACGAAGCCGCTGAACCTCTTCTTGTCGTCATTGAAAAGCTTGTTCCTGTAACTCAACTCTGTCTCATCTAAGCGGGGAGGTCTCGCCGGCTCTGCAGAGGCCAGCCGAAGTCTCGACTCTCATGTTCACACACGTAGGAGTGAAGACAATTGAGCACTTGCGGGCAGAAACTGTTCAGCCACGGGAACTTGCTGCGCAGGGACCTAGAAATCGTGGGTCGCGAGCAACCCCTCATGTCAACCTTGTTGGTCCCGGGTCTGACGATCACCAGGTATGCCGCGGACCGCTCCGCCATGCTCGGGTACGTGAGCGAGAACATCAACCATGTGAGCCACAGTTGCGTGTTGTATCGCCACAAGGTGACCGGATCCAGTTCGTCGTTGTTCCTGGTCTTGAGCTCAAGCAGCACTACGTTGTCCCTTACGGTGTCCTGGGCCACTAGGTCCACGTTCCGTGTAGAATCCCCACGGGTCGTCTGGCGTACGGCACCGTGTACAAGCCGTTGTGGTATGTGTAGGCCCGGTACGCGCGCTACTGCTGCCACTGCCACTGCCACTGCCGCTAAACCTGTCGGGCCTGGGCACACCGGCGACTTTGAGGCCTGCGCATATCGGAGTCAGGCGCAGAGCTTTGAGCTGCGTGAGAATGAGTCGAGACACCGGGCCCACGTCACGTATTGTCTTCTTTCGTTGAACACGTCCTTGCACTGAGCGTCTACCACAGTGCCTATAATGGAGGACATGTGGGTCTTGTCCCACAGGAGCCTGCAGGCTTCCGGGAGGAGCGGTCCTTGACCTCAACAGTTGCAACAGCGCTTCCTTGAGTGTCAACCCGTGGGACTCGTTAGGCGCATTCAGGTTTCTACGCACCTGGCACCCACCGGCCAACTGTGTGGGTTGGCGTTCAGGTCCCTAACGACCCTCGTGGAATATGGTCCATGCTTATCATGTTGTGTTTGCCGCTTCCTGTACAGCTTGATAGACTCGGGAGTCTTGGTGATGCCCTGAACCTTGTACCAACGGCGTCGCTCGTAGACTTTGCGGAGGGTGCGCGCGACCCACGGAACACGAACGCCGGGTCTTGAGCGCTTCATTGTACTAAAGTGCTAGGATCGTCGGCTCACTGGTATAGCTGCTGCGGGTAGAAACTGCATTGCGAGTAAGTACCAACAAACCTACAAGAGCTGCAAGGATCCTCTCTGAGCTATGCATCGGAATAGGAACCCGATGAACATCGAGACTCTGGTAGCCCATACCAAGAAAGTCCCGGCCCTATTGAACGGAGCCGCTGTCCGCGCTTTAAGGGTAAGCTGGGAGCAGCGACGCGCCTCACCACTCTCTCATTGTGGGCTTCCTCACCATACCCAACAACATCCTGTACTTCATCGACAACAAACACGGCACCAGGGCCATGGGATGTCCAGCCGCGGACTCTAACTTCGCCCAGGCTAAGCCCTACGCAGTATGCTTACATTCACGCGGATAGCTTTAATCACACTGGGGTGCCTGGCCATGGTCGCAAGCATAGTGCTCAGCTATTTCGGCGCCCGAGAGCAAACTGAAAATGGACGACGGCCAGGATCCGTTACAGGTGCCGGGTCCAAGAGCACCAGGACCGTGATCACGTGCCTCATCATGATGAACATTGAGCTGTTCATGGCCGTGATAGCGGGATGCATGGAGTTACTGTATCAACCGCTGATCAGCAATGCTCAGAGGCTGCATAACATGGAGTGTGCCATCACCGTGTTCAACATCGTAATCTACGCCATGTACGTGGTGACCATGTTCAATGTTCAATGTTCAATGTTCAATTTATTTATAAAGCACATATTAATACAACAAAAGTTGACCACAGTGCTGTACAACAAATAAAATAAAACAATCTCCAAGACAATTAAAGTCTGGACCTTGCCACTAATAAATACTACTAAAATCCTATCACATCATTAACACAGCACTCATAGATGATCAAAAGCCAGAGTGAAAAGTAAGCCTTCAAATGTCGTTTAAATTCTATAAGAGAAGAACATTCCCTAATATAGGGAGGTAAACTATTCCACAGCCTGGGAGCAGCAGCCGCAAAGAGCGATCCCTCTCATTTTTCTGTGACGTCCGCGAATTACCAAGAGATTTAATGATTCCGGCGAAGTGCTCTTTTGGTTTATTCACCTGGATTAGATCGGCTATATATGTCGGAGCAGTGCCATGCAGTGCTTTAAAACAAATAGGAGTATCTTAAAGTTAATCCTGTAGAAAACCGGCAGCCAGTGTAGTTTTTTTAATACAGGAGTGATATGTTCACTTTTCCGAGTGCCTGTCAGTAGCCTTGCGGCCGCATTTTGCACTAGTTGCAGTCTGTTTAAGGTTTTCTGATGAACACCATAATACAATGCATTACCGTAGTCCAGTCTTGTGAAAATAAACGCATGCACTATCTTTTCCAGATCCTTCCGTGTTACAAAAGACTTCATTTTAGCGATTAGTCTTAACTGGAAGAAACTCATTTTGACTACTTGATTTATCTGTTTATCAAATTTCAGTGCACTATCGCAGATTATACCTAAGTTTTTTACTTGATTCATCAGATAGGGGGATAATGTGCCCAATTCAATTTTAGATGTATTTGCGGACTCTGAAGGACCGAATAAAATCATTTCAGTTTTTGACTCATTCAAACATAAAAAGTTTGCCGACATCCATCTTTTGATCTCCCCAAAACACTCTGTCAACCTTTCAACAGCAGCAGGGACAGCTGGTTGTAAGGGAAGATACAACTGCGTGTCATCCGCATAGCAGTGAAAGGAGACATCATATTTACTCATAATCTGACCTAAAGGCAACATATATAAGGAAAAAAAGACTGGTGCTAAAATAGATCCTTGTGGAATACCGCATGATAAAGATGCTGAGCTTGACGTATATTCTCCCATTTGCACTGAAAAACTTCTGTTTTGAAAATAAGATTTAATCCAGTCTAAGACATTACCTCGGATACCTACATACTTTTCTAAGCGCGCAATTAAAATATTGTGGTCGATTGTGTCAAACGCTGCTGTAAGATCCAATAGAAGAAGTACGGTCACGTCACCACTGTCTGTGACCATAAAAACGTCATTAAAAACTTTTAATAATGCAGATTCTGTACTGTGTTGTTTTTTGAACCCCGACTGAAAAACTTCACCGATAGAATTGTTAATAAGGAAGGACTCAAGTTGAATAAAGACTGCTTTTTCCAGAATCTTTGCTAGATAGGGTAGCTTTGAGATTGGTCTGTAATTGCACATTACACTCTTATCTAAGTTTGTTTTTTTCAGTAGAGGATGCACTATAGCATGTTTACAGTAAGTTGGAACAATTCCAGATAGAAGACTCTTATTAATTATTGATAATATAAATGGACCAATCAATTCGAGAACTTTCTTAAACAGCCTTGTAGGAACAATGTCTTGAGGAGAGACTGTCGACTTTAATTTACCAACAATATCTAAAAGTGTGGGTAAAGAGATAGGCTCAAAATCAGACAACACAGCATGAATTACAGGTATATTCGCAGGCTCATAGGAACACTGTTGTATATTCCTGCGGATATCCGTTATACGTCCGACAAAGAACTCCAACAGATTGTCACATAATTCCGTGGGTATAACTCCCGGCACCTCTAATCTGGGGTTCAAAAATATATCAATGGTTGAGAAAAGGATTCTTGGATTTTGACGATTTTTCTCCATAATATCTGAGAAAAATCTGAACCTAGCCGCGTTTTACAGCCTGTTGGAATTTACCTAGCGAGTCTCTTAACATTTCATACGAAATTTGTAATTTATCTTTCTTCCATTTACGTTCACATCGTCTACAATCTCTTCTCAATGATTTAACATGTTCATCATACCAGGGAGAAGGCTTATTTTTCCTGCTCACCTGTCTCAAAGAAGCAATACCGTCTAGTGTTTCTCTGCATATAGTATTAAAATTATTAATAGTGTCTTCTACACCAAGATGTGAAGATAGGAGGTTCATAGTCATATGCTGCAATTTCTCCATAAAAGATACATTAAAATCTACGTGTGAGTTCGGTGTTAACGGACGGTGTAATCTTTAACTGCACCACGGTTTTATCAGCTGACAGGGAAGAGAAACAGTACATGATATAGGATTATGATCAGATAACATAAAATCTTCAATGATAACATCCTTGACACCTAAGCCAAGTGATAGAATCAAGTCCAGAGTGTGGCCAATTGTTAGTGTAGGGCCGTTTACCATTTGTTTAAAACCAAAAGAGTCAACAAGATTTAAAAAGTCTTTTGCTAAGGGGTTTGATGGACAACATACATGGATATTCAAGTCCCCCATCACTAAGATGTTATCATATTTTAGGACAATGTCAGCTAAAAAGGCAGCCATTTCTGAAATACATTCCTTATTTGCTCTCGGTGGTCTGTAGATAACCGCACAAAGTACAGGTGTAGTTGATTGAATTTCAAAGGCTTGAAGTTCAAAGCTTGAAAACTGATCAAACTTGAGTAAGGTACAGATAAAATTGTTCTTAAAAATAGAGGCCAATCCTCCTCCCCTTCCTTTTTGTCGAGGAGAATTAAAAACTGAAAAATTATTTGGTACAGCTTCTCCCAAAACGTATGTATTGTCAGTGTTCATCCACGTTTCCGTAATACAAACCAAGTCTAAATCCCGAGCTCTAATAAACTCGTTTAGGATAAAAGACTTGTTTTTCAGAGAGCGTACATTTATCAAAGCTAACCTTATGGCTGATCTTTGAACGTCCATGGACTCCGGTAACATGGTCATGACCTCGACCGTTCTCAAGGAGAGACGCGACACTGTCCAGTTTGATGGTCAGAGAGCGATCCCGAACACCGCAGCCTCCGTTCAAGACCACAGAAGCTACTACGAGCCGTACAATTCAATGTCGAGCTTCATCTAATCCGTGACAGCCCCGTATTTACATTCACCAACGCTTAGGTCACGTTATACTATCAGGACCAAGTACATGCTCAACCGAGACAGAAAGCTCAGCAAACAACACAATGTCCGTGTGGTACGACTGTCTGCGCCTAAACAACAGGACTCTGACAGATCACGAGAAGAAAAACTTGGGCTGTGTCCACGTGAAATGTGTCACCCGAGGCGGATGTGATTGGATAGGACCTCAAGAAAGTCGCTTTGACAGACCCCTGTTTGTTGAGTTTACGCACCGGCACAATATCGGGGACCTACTGGCCTTGTTGTGTTGCTACGTGGACCCCACAGTAAAAAGCCTACACGACTATCCCCAGAGACACCTGCTATGTGCAGCTGCCCGGCAAGTGGACCACAACGCATCGTTACCAGCATCAAGCGAGGTGAGGCCCAGCCAAGAGTGAAGACCACAACCGTCTTTGCCGAAAGAGCTCAAGTGGCGACAGAGGAGCGAGCCCTGGCGATCCTGAAACGGTGCCCGTGCGGTGATGAAAAAAGCCCAGAGGAACACTCTGACAAAGCATCGCAGCACATGTACGACAATGAAATGTGAATTGTTCCCATTGAAATAAAAAATAAAAAGAAATATAAAAAGAAATAACTTTGTGTCTCTCACTTCACTGATGTTTTCACTGAGTGGCTGCCATAAAGCTCACAGACTACATTTCATCAAAAAAACACATCCAACTGCTGGTAAAGCATCCATCTCTGTTTCCCGTTGCGGTGAATTGGGCTTTAGGGCAGACAATGCCGCGTTCTGCCAGCAGATGCCGGGAAACCGCCATTTTCCGATCCGTTAACCCTTGTGT
Organism: Perca fluviatilis; assembly: GCF_010015445.1. Taxonomy (NCBI): domain Eukaryota; kingdom Metazoa; phylum Chordata; class Actinopteri; order Perciformes; family Percidae; genus Perca; species Perca fluviatilis. The sequence goes on along the minus strand of NC_053112.1, from coordinate 140,676 downwards.
TGTCCTTTGGGTCAGAAGGACCCGTTCAGTTTATTTGACTTTTTGCATTGGCCTGGCGTTGCGCTTCGGGTCTTTCTGACCCATACGTTATTCCGTGGTATTTCTCTGCTACCGCGGCCCTGGCCTTCGGGTCTTTCTGACCCACACGTTATTCCGTGGTATTTCTCTGCTACCGCGGCCCTGGCCTTCGGGTCTTTCTGACCCACAACGCTTCCGTGGTATTTCTCTGCTACCACGCCTCTGGCCTTCGGTCTTTCTGACCCACACGTTATTTCGGGTGTATTTCTCTGCTACCGCGCCTGGCGCTTGGTCTTTCTGACCCACTTATTCCGTGGTATTTCTCTGTTGTCTGCTGTTCGGTCTTTCTGACCCACACGTTCTCGGGTATTTCTCTGCTACCGGCGCTTGCCTTCGGGTCTTTCTGACCCACACGTTATTTCGTCGGTATTTCTCTGCTACCGCGCCCTGGCCTTCGGTCTTTCTGACCCACGTTATTCCGTGGTATTTCTCTGCTACCGCGCCCTGGCCTTCCGGTCTTTCTGACCCACACCTTATTCCGTGGTATTTCTCCGCTACCGCGCGGTCTGGCCTTCGGGTCTTCTTGACCCATAACGCACCTTTATTCCGTGGTATTCAGGGGACTCCGGCCTGGCTCGTAGTAGTAACACAGAAATGGTAAGGGAGAAAAGGGGAAAGAGACAAACCCCTTCCTCGTCCTACTAAACACTTTTATTATACACTGTTCACATTCGTCTTCTTGTTTTTGTCATCTTGCTTCTTCTTCTTCTTTTGGACCTTTGTACTCTTTGTACTTCGGTTCAGCGGCCGGTTGTGACGCCGGCATAGCCCGTTGTGTGTGACTCTAAATTTGGAGCTGCATAATTTTCTCAAACACGCGGAACAAGAGGCAAGCGCGGCACGCTCAGCACGTGCGGTTTGCGTGATGCGCGAGGCACGTGCAGCACGCGCGGCACGCGTAGCACGTGTAACACGCATAGCACGTGAGGCACGCGCAGCACGCAATGTCCCCCAAGTGGAAGAGATGGAAGAAGAAAACACAAAAGAGGAAGAAGAGGAAGAAGAGGAAGAAGAAGAAGAAGAAGAAGAAGAAGAAGAAGAAGAAGAAGAAGATGATGATGATGACCACAGCGACTCTGCCGAGGAAGACGAATGGTCATCCGGCGGGTGTGCGTCAGAAGACGACAGAGACAAACACGACGCCGCGGACGGAGAAAAAGACTGCCACGGAGAAAAGGACTGCCGCGATGCCGCCGGCCACGACACGGGAGAAGAGGACTACGACGCCACTGACAACCGAGACGAACGAGGACAAGAACGAGGAGAAGACATGGCAGCAGCAGCCCAAGAGGGTGTACGGCAAAGGGAAGAAGAAGAAGAACAAGAAGAAGAACAAGAAGAAGAAGAACAACAACAACAACAACAACAACAACAAGACAAAGACAAAGAGGGCCAAGACGAGGAGGAGCAGGACGAGGAGCAGGATGAGCAGGACGAGGAGGAGAGCGAAAGGTTCGTGTCCAAAAACGGTGAAATAGAATGGTCCCCGCGACGCTAATGATCATCCCCGACGCCCTCGACCTCGCCGCCACGCCGCGAATACGAAGAGGAGGAAGAGGACCAACAACTGGACGATGAACGACAACAACATGACCAAGACGGCGACGACGAGGAGCAACAACAGGCTCCAGAGAGCCCCGGACCCACCGAGTACGCGACCACACGCGTCCGAGACATACTCTCCACGTTCGACCTGTTGGTCACGCGGCGCATACTAGAGATCGCGGTGACCGCCACGAACCTCGAGGGCCCCAGGAAATGCGGCAACGACTGGAAAATGACGGACGCGACGAGCTCCGCGCGGCTACCGGGCTGCTGCTCGCCCGCGCGTGTACAGGTCCCAAACGAGGCCCTGGAGAGCCTGTGGCACGGCGGGAGAGCGGCAGGGCCATTTTCCGCGCCACAATGTCGCTGAAGCGATTCCACGCGCCTCGCGACTGCTGCGATTCGGACCACACGGCGACGAGAGCGAGCCAGACGAGCCTCGGACAAACTGGCGGCCATACGAGACGTGTGGGACGCCTGCGTTGCGGCGTCTGCCTCGCCTCTACAACCCGGCCCCGGACGTGACTGTGGACGGAGCAGCTGGTTCCCTTCGGTGTGAGTGTCGTCGACCGGGTCTGGGGAACTCGCTGGCCATCGGCGGCGGGGCTCAATCCGAGCGCGCCGGCTGGATAAACAGCAGCAGCACAGCAGCAGCAGCAGCAGCAGCAGCGGCGGTTGTCTTTCACAGAGTGGTCGGATAGAGTGGTCGGATAGCTTGCAGCGCAGCCCTCCCACGGACGCTGTACTGCTACATAATGTGCGTGTGGGCCACCTGACCAGAGTTTGGTTTCTCCGGCCGCTGCTGCTGCTGCTGCCGCTGCTGCTGCTGCTGCTGCTGTTTATCCAGCCGGCGCTGCTGCTCAAAAAGCCCTCTCAAACGGACGGGGCGTTGCTCGACTCTCGACCCTGTGGCGTGCTACCCCGTAGTTTACAAAGCTGTGTGTGTGTAGGTTTTTTTGTTCGACATACGGATGTTTTTAAATTTTTATTGTTCTTTTTGGGTATCCTTGTTTATTTTTATCTCTTTCTGCTTCTCATTTCGTCTTTGCACTCTGGTTCCCTCTCCCGCCGAAGTCCTTTTTCCTCCTTCTCATTCTCCGTTTTTGACGACACCGACATCGACACCAAGGTCGATGCTCCTGCGCCAGTACATGCCCAGCAAGCCCGCCAGGTACGGACTCAAGTCGGGTGGCCTGGCGACGCCGGCTCCACGCTGCGGTGGAACATGCAGGTCTACACGGGCAAGTCTGTGGCGGGCGAGCCCGAAGAGGAATCAGGGGCGTGGTGATGGACCTGACCGCGGGCCTGCGGGACCCGCGCAACGTCACATGTGACAACTTTTTCACCTCCTACGAAGCTGGCCCGGGCGCCTCCCACGAGGCGCTCACCGTGGGTGGGCACGATGCGCAAAAAACAAGCCCGAGCTGCCGCGCGCCTTGCTCGACACCAAGGGCCGCGCGGTCTTCTCGTCCAAGTTTGCCTTCACGCCCACCGTCACGCTGGTGTCCTACGTGCCCAAGAAAAACAGGAACGTGGTGCTGCTGAGCACGCTGCACACGGGGGACGCGCGGGTCAGCGCCTCCAGGGCCGCCAAGCCCGACATCATCCTGCACTACAACAGCACCAGGGGCGGCGTGGACAACCTGGACAAGCTCGTCGGCACGTACAGCTGCCGCAGGAAGACGGCGCGCTGGCCCCTCGCCGTGTTCCACAACATTCTCGACGTGTCCGCCTACAACGCCTTTGTGCTCTAGGCGAGCTCAGGCCGGAAAGTGGGCGCGCGGCAAGCTCAACAGGCGCAGGGCTTTTCTCGAGCAGCTGGGCAGGGCGCTTCGTCACTCGCCATCGAGACGCTCGCGCATCTCCCTCGCGACGAAAGCGTCTGCCGCGCTCTTGTCCAAGCCGTGGCGGCGAGGTCAGGCGCGCCAGGTCAGGCACTGGTGTCACGAGCCCGAAAAGACCAGCGAGGAGACGACGACGGGGAGGAAGAAGCGATGAGGAGGACGACACGGCGAGGAGCGGAGAACCGGAGAGTGCCCAGCAAGCGAAAGAGGTGTCAGCTCTGTGCAAAGAAAAGGACCGCAAGACACACACCGGCGGTGGCTGCCAGAGATACATCTGCAGGAGCTGCACACGGTCCTACTGCGTGGACTGCATGAGGCAATAGCCTCTCTTGAGTCGTGGGCGGTTTGAGCTCGCGTGACTTTCAAATAGTAGGCCAGGGTCCGGGGGACCCGAAGGACGAAGGCGAGCGTGTGACATGGAATAACATAGAATGCGAGGTCCCGGGGACCCGAAGGACAGAGGCCGCGAGGCCAGTAGCAAATGCATAGAATCACAATAAGCCAGGGTCCCCGGGACCCGAAGGACGAGGCCGCGAGGCTAATACAAAACGTGAATAAACTAAACAAGTTCCCGTGACACGAAGGACAATACAAGGGTTAAAGATGTTGAAAAGGTGACTTAATCTCTATTTAATTTTGATCTTGACATCAGATCTTTTTGGTTGCAAAGCAGTTTTTACCAGATGTTGATATTTGAGTGAGGGTTATGGATACACAGTCCTCAGTGTACATGTACTGGTCAGTTGTAGACACTTTGAGGACAGTGTATTTGGACATTATCCCTCCATAGTAAGATTATTGAAAAATGTAATTACGTTATATATGCTGTTAGTATTTAGTATTATTAGTAGTATCAGCATTTCTCTATAATATTAGATCCACAAAAATTTAAGTGGAAAAAATCACTTCAATTTTGTTTAAATCAATACTTTTAAAAAACCCAGGCTATTTTTTATCATCCCTGTGTGGATGTGGTTTATCAAATTTAATTGACAGCGACATTAACAGAAGACCAGTTCAAATGGAATTCCATGAAATAATGTGTAATCACAAGAGAAAGGAGTTAGGTATTGCAATATAAACTAAACTGATAGCTTCTTATGTTTTTAGCCATAATACAAAAAAATGATTAACAATTTGTGTTAAAAAGTTTTTTATTGCATTATTTATGTGTTCATATAAGTAAATGAGACAGTAATGTAGTGTTATGATGATAGTATAAAAATTCATCTTTGCATACACACCAATACAAAACTTAACCGTATCCATACACATTCCTTAAAAGTGTATACACTTGACCAGTACATACACACAAAAGGACTGTTTATGTATAACATTTATCCCTGAAAATCCATTTCTCAATAATCTTACCATAAATAGATTCTTTGATCCACTTGAAATTGTTATGCATCTAATATTACAGGATATACTAAAGGTGAAAAACCAAGTTTCAAGGGAACCAAATAATTTATAACTTGTCTGTTAAATAAAACACTTAACAGTATCCATACACAGTCCTTATAGTGAATACACCTGACCAGTACAAACACACAAAGGATTGTTTTTGTATACACAGTCCTTATATATATATATACTGTATATAATATATAATATATATATATATATATATATATATATATATATATATATATTATATATTTATATATAAAATATATAAATAAAGATGAATTTTTACACTCACTATCATCCATTGCACTACATTACCATCTCATTTATATCAATATATTTACCTTAGTACGTAATGTATTGTTAGCTTTCAAG
>NC_053112.1:109365-127427 GCF_010015445.1 Perca fluviatilis | reverse complement strand
ATGTTTTTTTTTTTGTGTGTGTGTGTGTGTGTGTGTTTGTGTGTGTGTGTGAGTGTGTGTGTGTGTGTGTGTGTGTTTCTGTGTGTGTGTGTGGAGTGTGTGTGTGTGTGTGTGTGTGTGTTTGTGTGTGAGGAGTGTGTGTGTGTTTGTGTGTGTGTGTGTGGATTGTGTTTGTGTTTGTGTGTGTGTGTGTGTGGAGTGTGTGTGTGTGTTGTGTGTGTGTGTGTGTGTGTGTGTGTGTGTGTGTGTGTGGTAGTGTGTGTGTGTGTGTGTGTGTTGTGTGTGTGTGTGAGGTGTGTGTGTGGTAGGTGTGTGTGTGTTGTGTGTGTGTGGTGGGTGTGTGTGTGTATGTGTGAGTGTGTGTGTGTGTGTGTGTGTGTGTAGTGTGTGGGAGTGTGTGTGTGTGTGTGTGTTGTGTGTGTGTGTGTGTGTGAGGTGTGTGTGTTTGTGTTGTTTGTGTGTGTTTTGTGGAGTTGTGTGTGTGTGTGTGTGTGTGTGTGTAGGTGTGTGTGTGTGTGTGTTTGTGTGTGAGTGTAGTTGTGTGTGTGTGTTTGTGTGTGTGTTGTGGGGTGTGTGGGTTTGTGTGTGCGAGGTTTGTGGGGTGGAGGTGTTTGTGTGTGTGTGAGTGTGTGTGTGTGTGTGTGTTTTGTGTGTGAGGTGTGTGTGAGTGTTTGTGTGTGTGTTTGTGTGTGTGTTTGTGTGTGAGTGTGTGTGTGTGTGTGGTGTGTGTGTGTGTGTGTGTTTGTGTGAGTGTGTTTGTGTGTGTGTGTTGTTTGTGTGTGTGTGTGGGTTGGTGTGGTGTGTGTGTGTTGTGTGTTGTGTTTGTGTGTGAGTGTTTGTGTGTGTGTGTGTGTGTGTGTGTAGTTTGTGTGTAATTATGTTGTGTGTATGAGTGTGTGTTTGTGTGAGTGTATGTGTGTGTGTGTGTGTGTGTGTGTGTGTGTTTGTGTGTGTGTGTGTGTGTGTGAGGTGTGTGTGTGTTTGTGTGTGTGTTTGTGTGTGTGTTTGTGTGAGTGTGTGTGTGAGAGAAAATGTGTGTGAGTGTGTGTTTGTGTGTTAGTGTGTTTGTGTTTTTGTGTGTGTTAGTGTGTTTGTGTGTGTGTGTGTTTGTGTGTGTGTGTGTGTGTGTGTGTAATTGTGTGTATGAGTGTGTTTGTGTGTGAGTGTGTGTTTGTGTGTGTGTGTGCTGAATCTGTGTCTCCCATTTCCAGCTCAACAAAAGGTCAGTTTTTGCAAAGATTTTGTCTGATTTTGAGACTCTAGTCAGGCTCATCCCTACGCCCGTTTCCAGGTGAGTCCCGACTGCCCCTGCCACCGACTGGCACGGGGACACACCGAACAGACTCGAGTCACCGCCCCAGCGACTGTCCGGACGGCTGATTTTCGCCCTGTGTGTCCCGGCCTTAAAGGAACACGCCAACTTATTGGGACTTTATCTTATTCACTGTAACCCCCAGAGTTAGACAAGCCATACGCTTCTTCATCTCAGTGCGCATGTAACGCTGTCTGGACGGCTCCAGCATTACGTGCTAGCTAGCACAGATCCCTGCAGGTAACTGGTTCCAACTAGCCTACTGCCCACACTAAGTGACAAACAACGCAAAGCAAATCATCACTCCCCAAGTTACTATATTCCTTCCTCGCCTGAGAATATAGTTCTCGGGTTTGTATATGGTTAGAAGACGGCTGTGTCTCATGTTATATTATTTTTGTACAGCTGTCTTGTACTCGTACAAATCACAACATGGAAATAGGAACACGTTGGCGTCGTTTGTCACAATTTCGGAGCAGTAGGCTAGTTGGAACCAGTCACCTGCAGGATCTGTGCTAAGGGCTAAGCTAATGCTGGAGCATAGACAGCGTTACAGCATGCACTGAGATGAGAAGGGTCTGTATGGACTAGGTCTAACTCTGGGGATACGGTGAATAAGATAAAGTCCCAATAAGTTGGCGTGTTCCTTTAAGGTGCATTGTGGACCGGACTTTATGCATCCGGTCTCTGCTTCACCTTTGCCGGTTTTTTCGGCATCCGTGTTATTATTTTTTTGTACACGCCGTGACTCTACAAATCACAACATGTAAATAGGGAACATGTTGGAGTTATTTTGTCACTTATTCGAGACAGTAAGGCTAGTTGGAACCAGTCACCTGCAGGATCTGTGCAGGCTAAGCTAACGCTGGAGCCGTCAGACAGCCACAGCTTACAGCACACGGAGATGAGAAGGGTATGTATGGACTAGTCTAACTCTGGGGGTTCGAGTGAATAAGCTAAAGTCCCAATAAGTTGGCGTGTTCCTTTAAGGTGCATTATGGACCAGACTTTATGCATTCGGCTCTGCTTCACCTTTGCCGGGTTTTTCGAATCAGTTATTCCCTCCCCACCTCTACCTGTACGCAGTAGAGGTTCATGAGGCTGAGCGTGAAGAACTGCAGGCAGACGGGGAAGCAGTAGAGCAGCCAGAAGGCGAACGGGCCGAGCGCGTTGGCGGTCACGCAGTCCCTGAAGTAGAAGGAGAAGAGGAGGGCGCGCAGGGCGGCCCACAGCAGACACAGGAACAGGAAGGCCGTCTGGTAGCTGAAGCGCTTGTGTCGGTAGCGCAGCACCAGCCAGAGCTGGGCGTACACGAAGGCGAAGAGCAGCGAGTAGAAGATGGTGTAGGCGATGGTGAGACCCAGCTTCACGAAGGGAGGGATTGCTGGCGTGATGGTGGGGGGAGGAGGGAGGAGGTGGGAGCTGTTACCGGCGTGCTGGTGGTGCTGATGCTGCTGTGCCGGGTTCCCCGCCATCGTCTCGCCATTCATTTCATCCCTCGCGAGGAGAGATGGATTAAACACGGAGCCTCGGATCTCCGGGAAAAGAAGAAAAAAGAAGCCAAAAATGTGTCTCGGTGGCTCGTTAGCGGGTCCTTCGCATGCATCCAGACACACAGAGGAGAGGAGAACAGGAGGAGGAGGAGGAGGAGGAGGAGGAGGAGAGACACAGCCCCTCTCTCTCTCTTTTTGCCGGTGCCTGGTGTATGTGGAGAGGCATTGGTGGCTTGTTGGTCACGTGATCACGAACCCTGGCAGGCGATTGGCCGAGCAGGAGGAGGGATGCTGCAGAGAGGAGAGAGGGGAGAGAGGAAGGTGGAGAGATGGAGAGATGGATCTGGAAGGAGAGAGAGGTAAAACACACACAGAGACACACACATACACACACACACACATACACACACACACACACACACACACACACACACACACGCACGCACATATGCACATATGATGAACGTGTTTTATACTGACGGAAGTGATTAGCTAAATAGTGTTGTTTTGACACATACACACACACACAGAGACACACACAGACAGACACACACACAGACAGACACACACACAACACACACACAGACACACACACACACACACACAGAGACACACACGAACAGACACACACACACAAACACACACACAGAACACACACAGACAGAAACACACACACACACAGACACAGACGCACACAGACACAGACACACAATACAGAGAACCTACACGCACACACACACACATGCACACACACACACAGACACACACACAGACACACATGCACACACACACACAGACACACACAGACACACATAGACACACACAAGAGAAGACACACACATGCACACACAACACAGAAAACACACACACACACAGAGACACACACACAGAGACACACACACAGACACACACACACACACCAGACACACACACAGAGACACACACACACAGACAGACACACACACACACACACACACACAGAAACACACACACACAGAGACACACACAGACAGACACACACACACACACACACACAGAGACACACAACAGAAAGAACACACACACACACAGACACACATAGACACAACACAGACACACACACACACATGCACAACACACACAAACACACACACACACAGACACACACACACACACGAACAACAACACAGACACAGAGACACACACAGAGACACACACACACACACACGACACACACGCATGCAAACGACACACACAGACACAGAGACCCACACGCATGCACACACACACCACACACACAGACACACACATGCACACACATGCACACACACACACAGACACACACACAGACACACATAGACACACACACATGCACACACAACACAGACACACATACACAGAGACACACACACAGAGACACACACACACACACAGACAGACACACACACACACAGACACACAGAGACACACACACACAGAGACACACACAGACAGACACACACACACACAAGACACACACACACAGACACACACAGACACACACAGCACACACACACACACACAGACACAACACACATACACACACACACACACACAGACACACACAGACACAGGAACACACACAGAGACGCACGCGCAGACACACACACAGGGCACACACGTACACACACATACACGACACGCACATGCGCACACACACACACACGACACACACAGACACACACGCGCACACACATACACACAGACACATACACACACACACACACAGACACAGACGTACGCACACACACACACAGACACGCGAACACACACACGCGCACACATACGCACACACAGACGCACAGCACACACACACAGACACACACAGACACACACACACACAGACACACAACACACACACACACAGATATACACACAGACACACACACAGACACACACATGCACACAGACACACATTGACACACACACAGAGACAGACACACACATGCACACACAACACAGACACACAAACAGAGACACACACACACACACAGAGAGACACACACACACACACACAGACACGAGCACACACACACACACACACACACACAGACACACACACACACAGACACACATAGACACAGACACACACACACAGACACAGACACAGAGACACACACACACACACACACGACACACACAGACACACACACACACACACACACACACACATACAAAAGGGACCACACACACACACACACAGGACACACACACATACAGAGACACACAGAGACACACACACACACACAGACCTGAAACACAGACACACACACACACATACACAGAGACACACACACACACACACACACACACACACAGACACACACACACACACACACACACACAGCACACACACACACAGAGACACACACACACACATTAATCAACATTTCTGTAAATGCGTCGGCTAATTTTCAACTGTAGTCCTAGTTGCATACGGACCTAACATGTTTCATAACATGCAAGTTAAAACGGTTTTGTGTGGCAGGGCACCTTTAAAGAAAGGCAACATCAAAAAGATAGTGTAGCAGACCTGTCCCAGACCACCTGAGAGGTCTGGGTGGGTCATAGTGTAGCAGACCTGTCCCAGACCACCTGAGAGGTCTGGGTGGGTCATAGTGTAGCAGACCTGTCCCAGACCACCTGAGAGGTCTGGGTGGGTCATAGTGTAGCAGACCTGTCCCAGACCACCTGAGAGGTCTGGGTGGGTCATAGTAGGCCTGTCCAGCACCTGAGAGGTCTGGGCGGGTCGCGTCATAGGCCTGTCCCAGACCACCTGAGAGGTCTGGGTGGGTCATAGTGTAGCAGGCCTGTCCCAGACCACCTGAGAGGTCTGGGTGGGTCATAGTGTAGCAGGCCTGTCCCAGACCACCTGAGAGGTCTGGGCGGGTCATAGTGTAGCAGGCCTGTCCCAGACCACCTGAGAGGTCTGGGTGGGTCATAGTGTAGCAGGCCTGTCCCAGACCACCTGAGAGGTCTGGGCGGGTCATAGTGTAGCAGGCCTGTCCCAGACCACCTGAGAGGTCTGGGCGGGTCATAGTGTAGCAGACCTGTCCCAGACCACCTGAGAGGTCTGGGCGGGTCATAGTGTAGCAGACCTGTCCCAGACCACCTGAGAGGGGTCTGGCCGGGTCATGAGGTAGCAGACCTGTCCCAGACCACCTGAGAGGGTCTGGGCGGGTCATAGTGTAGCAGACCTGTCCCAGACCACCTGAGAGGTCTGGGCGGGTCATAGTGTAGCAGACCTGTCCCAGACCACCTGAGAGGTCTGGGCGGGTCATAGTGTAGCAGACCTGTCCCAGACCACCTGAGAGGTCTGGGCGGGTCATAGTGTAGCAGACCTGTCCCAGACCACCTGAGAGGTCTGGGTGGGTCATAGTGTAGCAGACCTGTCCCAGACCACCTGAGAGGTCTGGGTGGGTCATAGTGTAGCAGACCTGTCCCAGACCACCTGAGAGGTCTGGGTGGGTCATAGTGTAGTAGACCTGTCCCAGACCCCCTGAGAGGTCTGGGTGGGTCATAGTGTAGCAGCAGATCAGAAATGTATTTTGGCCCTAAACCGTTTAGTGATTTATAAACCAGTAAAAGTATTTTGAAATCAATTCTTTGAGGCCCTTTGAGGTCCTTTAGGGAGACCTGTAAAGACACCGTTACAGTAGTCAAGTCTACTGAAGAAGTTTTTCCAGATCCTGCTAAAGACATAAGTCCTTTAACCCTTGAAATATTCTTAATGTGATAACACGCTGACTTTGTTATTGTCTTAATGTGGCTTTTAAAATTCAGGTCTGAGTCCATGACTACACCAGGATTTCTGGCTTCGTCTGTTGTTTTTAACATTGTCTGTTTGAAGCTGGGCGCTGACTTTTAATCGTTCAGTTTTTTCTTCATTTAATCTAAGAAAGTTCTGGCACATCCAGTCGTTAATTTGGTCAACGCACTTAGTCAGTTTCTGTACTGGACTGTAGTCCCCTGGCGATAAGGTTATGTAAATTAGTGCGTCATCAGCATAACTATGGTAACTTATTTTGTTGTTTTCCATAATCTGAGCCAGTGGAAGCATGCAGATGTTGAACAGGAGAGGACCCAGAACTGAGCCTTGGGGAACTCCTCACGTCATATTTGTATACTCAGATGTACAGTACAGGCCAAAAGTTTGGACACACCTTCTCATTCAATGTGTTTCCTTTTTATTTTCATGACTATTTACATTGTAGATTCTCACTGAAGGCATCAAAACTATGAATGAACACATATGGAATTATGTACTTAACAAAAAAGTGTGATAACTGAAAACATGTCTTATATTTTAGATTCTTCAAAGTAGCCACCCTTTGCTTTTTTTATTAATAAGGGAAATAATTCCACTAATGAACCCTGACAAAGCACACCTGTGAAGGTAAAACCATTTCAGGTGACTACCTCATGAAGCTCATTGAGAGAACACCAAGGGTTTGCAGAGTTATCAAAAAAAGCAAAGGGTGGCTACTTTGAAGAATCTAAAATATAAGACATGTTTTCAGTTATTTCACACTTTTTTGTTAAGTACATAATTCCATATGTGTTCATTCATAGTTTTGATGCCTTCAGTGAGAATCTACAATGTAAATAGTCATGAAAATAAAGAAACACATTGAATGAGAAGGTGTGTCCAAACTTTTGGCCTGTACTGTATAATTACCTGTAGACACAAAGTAGTACCTATTCTTTGAATAGGATTCAAACCAATTTAGTACTGAGCCAGAAAGGCCAACCCAGTTTTCCAATCGGTCTAGTAATATGTCATGGTCGACCGTGTCAAATGCAGCGCTGAGATCGAGCAGTACTTAGGCCCTGTTTACAGGTTCGTGTTTATTTTGAAAAGCGGAGACATTTCCCTTTGTTTGTGCCCTTCGTTTACAGGAAGATGGAGAAGTCTCCTCCGAAAACGAGTCTTTCTAAAAACTCCGGCAAGAGTGGAGATTTTTGAGATCTTCGTTTGCACGTAGACTGAGACAAACTGAGGTTTAGGCAGCCGAGAGAGAGAGAAGAGAGAGGAAGTGATTGGTTGCTGTTGTTGCTATTTTCGGGATTCTGATTGGCTAACGTGGGCTTGAGCTTCTCGTTTACACCGCCACCTACAGGTCTGGCGTGCTCTCGGCTGCATTGACGGCATATACATATATATATATATATACACGGGTACGTGTAAACGAACACTTTTCTGAAAACTGACAGCTATGGTGTATAAGCCTATATAAAATAGACTTCAGATACAGTATTAGGGGACCACTAAGGTCTATATAAAATAGACTTCAGATACAGTATTAGGGGACCACTAAGGTCTATATAAAAGAGACTTCAGATACAGAATTAGGGGACCACTAAGGTCTATATAAAAGAGACTTCAGATTCAGTATTAGGGGACCACTAAGGCCTATATAAAAGAGACTTCAGATACAGTATTAGGGGACCACTAAGGTCTATATAAAATAGACTTCAGATACAGTATTAGGGGACCACTAAGGTCTATATAAAATAGACTTCAGATACAGTATTAGGGGACCACTAAGGCCTATATAAAAGAGACTTCAGATACAGAATTAGGGGACCACTAAGGTCTATATCAAAGAGACTTCAGATACAGTATTAGGGGACCACTAAGGCCTATATAAAAGAGACTTCAGATACAGTATTAGGGGACCACTAAGGTCTATATAAAAGAGACTTCAGATACAGAATTAGGGGACCACTAAGGTCTATATAAAAGAGACTTCAGATACAGTATTAGGGGACCACTAAGGTCTATATAAAAGAGACTTCAGATACAGTATTAGGGGACCACTAAGGTCTATATAAAAGAGACTTCAGATACAGTATTAGGGGACCACTAAGGCCTATATAAAAGAGACTTCAGATACAGTATTAGGGGACCACTAAGGCCTATATAAAAGAGACTTCAGATACAGTATTAGGGGACCACTAAGGCCTATATAAAAGAGACTTCAGATACAGTATTAGGGGACCACTAAGGCCTATATAAAAGAGACTTCAGATACAGTATTAGGGGACCACTAAGGCCTATATAAAAGAGACTTCAGATACAGTATTAGGGGACCACTAAGATACAGTATGCACGATGTTATATTTTAAAACGGAGAGGTTGAAATGTCCGTTTATGAAAATAGCCGGCCACGTGTAAACCTAGCATCAGACTGAGATTTTGCCACTATCTGTGTTTAAGTGGATGTCATTAAAGACTTTAACAAGAGCCGTCTCAGTGCTGTGGTGTGGTTGAAAACCTGACTGGAAGGCATCAAAACTGTTGTTTAGCAATAAGAAAAGGTTGAGTTGTTGAAAAACCGCTTTTTCAATGATTTTACTTAAAAATGGAAGGTTTGATATCGGCCTATAGTTGCTCATTAGTGTCGTGTCTAGATTGTTCTTTTTTAGGAGTGGCTTGATGACTGCAGTTTTCAGGGCCTGTGGGAAGATACCTGAGAGCAGAGATGTGTTTAAAATCTGTAGAAGATCTGAAGCCAAACAATTCGAAACATTTTTGAAAACAGCCGTTGGTAGAATATCAAGGCAACAGGAGGAGGTTGTCAGCTGTTTTATAATCGTATGAAATTCTGTCATATGGGAATTTGTTTTGCCTGGACACTGTGTCAACACATATCCTGGGCTAGATATGGAGGCACTGACTGTTTGTCTAATTTTCTGAAAATTTTGTCTTTGAATAAGGAGGCAAATTTCATTGCAGGCCTTGGTAGATAAAAGTCCAGATGCTACTGGTACTGGAGGGCTCGTTAACCTATCGACAGTAGCAAACAAAGCACGTGAATTATTATTGTTTTTAGCAATAATATCAGAGAAGAAGGACCGCCTTGCATTCCTTAGTTCCAAATTATAAATACGAAGTCTGTCTTTATGTTATAGTGGATCTGGAGAGTAGTTTTTCGCCACCTGCGTTCAGCTTTTCGACACTCTCAGTGTGGCATTTCTCCATGGAGATCTTTTCTTACCAGAGATGGCTTTGACCTCAGTGGGAGCAATGGCATCAATAACATTTGTAATTTTACAGTTGAAATTATCTACCAGCTCAGTGACTGAGAGCCCTGAGAGGGTGGGTGTGGATGAGTAAAGCTGAATGAATGATTCTCCGGTGTTTACAGTGATGTACCGCTTTCTTTGTTTGGGCACTTTTGGGCACCGAGATAGTGCCGTTAAAGAAAACACAGGAATGATCAGAGAGAGCAACATCAGTCACCACAACCTTGGAAATGTTCAGACCCTTGGAGATAATCAAGTCCAGTGTGTGCCCCTTATTGTGCGTGGGCTGTGTCACATGTCAGTCCATAGCTCTCAAAAACACAACACAGTTCTTTGGTCCCTCGGTCCTAGAGGTTGTCAACATGAATGTTGAAATCACCAGCAATAATTACACGGTCAAAGTTAATACAGATCATAGACAGCAGTTCAGTAAAGTCATCAAAGAAGGATGCACAGTATTTAGGTGGCCTGTAGATATTTAGAAGTATAGCTCGAGGGGAGGACCTCAGCTGAAGAGCCACATATTCAAAAGAAGCAAAATTTCCATAAGTTATTTGCATACATTGGAATATAAACATAAAATCAAGATTGTGCTTATTAATAAAATCACTGATTAGAAATGACCTGACGTTTAGGAAGGCTAGCGTTAGCGTGTTAAAAGAATTATCTGTCTCGTTTTTTGGGACAGGCTGTGGCTGACGAGGAGTGGATGCAAAATTTGCTAAGTTTGCAGTGGCATGAAAATTCCACTTTATGAGTTTTTTTTAACATTTATATGAATTCCCCCCCAGTCTGCCTATGGTGTATAAGCCTATATAAAAGAGACTTCAGATACAGTATTAGGGGACCACTAAGGTCTATATAAAAGAGACTTCAGATACAGTATTAGGGGACCACTAAGGTCTATATAAAAGAGACTTCAGATACAGTATTAGGGGACCACTAAGGTCTATATAAAAGAGACTTCAGATACAGTATTAGGGGACCACTAAGGCCTATATAAAAGAGACTTCAGATACAGTTATGGGGACCACTAAGGTCTATATAAAAGAGACTTCAGATACAGTATTAGGGGACCACTAAGGTCTATATAAAAGAGACTTCAGATACAGTAATAGGGGACCACTAAGGTCTATATAAAGAGACTTCAGATACAGTATTAGAGGGACCACTAAGGTCTATATAAAAGAGACTTCAGATACAGTATTAGGGGACCACTAAGGTCTATATAAAAGAGACTTCAGATACAGTATTAGAGGACCACTAAGGTCTATATAAAAGGAGACTTCAGATACAGTATTAGGGGACCACTAAGGTCTATATAAAAGAGACTTCAGATACAGTATTAGGGGACCACTAAGGCCTATATAAAAGAGACTTCAGATACAGTATTAGGGGACCACTAAGGTCTATATAAAAGAGACTTCAGATACAGTATTAGGGGACCACTAAGGTCTATATAAAAGAGACTTCAGATACAGTATTAGAGGGACCACTAAGGCCTATATAAAGAGACTTCAGATACAGTATTAGGGGACCACTAAGGTCTATATAAAAGAGACTTCAGATACAGTATTAGGGGACCACTAAGGTCTATATAAAAGAGACTTCAGATACAGTATTAGGGGACCACTAAGGTCTATATAAAAGAGACTTCAGATACAGTATTAGGGGACCACTAAGGCCTATATAAAAGAGACTTCAGATACAGTATTAGGGGACCACTAAGGTCTATATAAAAGAGACTTCAGATACAGTATTAGGGGACCACTAAGGTCTATATAAAAGAGACTTCAGATACAGTATTAGGGGACCACTAAGGTCTATATAAAAGAGACTTCAGATACAGTATTAGAGGACCACTAAGGTCTATATAAAAGAGACTTCAGATACAGTATTAGGGGACCACTAAGGTCTATATAAAAAGAGACTTCAGATACAGTATTAGAGGACCACTAAGGTCTATATAAAAGAGACTTCAGATACAGTATTAGGGGACCACTAAGGTCTATATAAAAGAGACTTCAGATACAGTTTAGGGACCACTAAGGCCTATATAAAAGAGACTTCAGATACAGTATTAGGAGACCACTAAGGTCTATATAAAAGAGACTTCAGATACAGTATTAGGAGACCACTAAGGTCTATATAAAAGAGACTTCAGATACAGTATTAGGGGACCACTAAGGCCTATATAAAAGAGACTTCAGATACAGTATTAGCGGACCACTAAGGTCTATATAAAAGAGACTTCAGATACAGTATTAGGGGACCACTAAGGTCTATATAAAAAGAGACTTCAGATACAGTATTAGGGGACCACTAAGGCCTATATAAAGAGACTTCAGATACAGTATTAGGGGACCACTAAGGTCTATATAAAAAGAGACTTCAGATACAGTATTAGGGGACCACTAAGGTCTATATAAAAGAGACTTCAGATACAGTATTAGAGGACCACTAAGGTCTATATAAAAGAGACTTCAGATACAGTATTAGGGGACCACTAAGGCCTATATAAAAGAGACTTCAGATACAGTATTAGGGAGACCACTAAGGTCTATATAAAAGAGACTTCAGATACAGTATTAGGGACCACTAAGGTCTATATAAAAGAGACTTCAGATACAGTATTAGGAGACCACTAAGGTCTATATAAAAGAGACTTCAGATACAGTATTATGGGGACCACTAAGGCCTATATAAAAGAGACTTCAGATACAGTATAGGGGACCACTAAGGTCTATATAAAAGAGACTTCAGATACAGTATTAGGGAGACCACTAAGGTCTATATAAAAGAGACTTCAGATACAGTATTAGGGGACCACTAAGGTCTATATAAAAGAGACTTCAGATACAGTATTAGGGGACCACTAAGGTCTATATAAAAGAGACTTCAGATACAGTATTAGGGGACCACTAAGGTCTATATAAAAGAGACTTCAGATACAGTATTAGGGGACCACTAAGGTCTATATAAAAGAGACTTCAGATACAGTATTAGAGGACCACTAAGGTCTATATAAAAGAGACTTCAGATACAGTATTAGGGGACCACTAAGGCCTATATAAAAGAGAGACTTCAGATACAGTATTAGGGAGACCACTAAGGTCTATATAAAAGAGACTTCAGATACAGTAATAGGGAGACCACTAAGGTCTATATAAAAGAGACTTCAGATACAGTATTAGGGGACCACTAAGGTCTATATAAAAGAGACTTCAGATACAGTAATAGGGGACCACTAAGGTCTATATAAAAGAGACTTCAGATACAGTATTAGGAGACCACTAAGGTCTATATAAAAGAGACTTCAGATACAGTATTAGGGGACCACTAAGGTCTATATAAAAGAGACTTCAGATACAGTATTAGGGGACCACTAAGGCCTATAAAAAGAGACTTCAGATACAGTATTAGGGAGACCACTAAGGCCTATATAAAAGAGACTTCAGATACAGTATTAGGGGACCACTAAGGTCTATATAAAAGAGACTTCAGATACAGTATTAGGGGACCACTAAGGTCTATATAAAAGAGACTTCAGATACAGTATTAGGGGACCACTAAGGCCTATATAAAGAGACTTCAGATACAGTATTAGGGGACCACTAAGGTCTATATAAAAGAGACTTCAGATACAGTATTAGGGGACCACTAAGGCCTATATAAAGAGACTTCAGATACAGTATTATTGGGACCACTAAGGCGTCTATAAAAGAGACTTCAGATACAGTATTAGGGGACCACTAAGGTCTATATAAAAGAGACTTCAGATACAGTATTAGAGGACCACTAAGGTCTATAAAAAGAGACTTCAGATACAGTATTAGGGGACCACTAAGGCCTATATAAAAGAGACTTCAGATACAGTATTAGGGAGACCACTAAGGTCTATATAAAAGAGACTTCAGATACAGTATTAGGAGACCACTAAGGTCTATATAAAAGAGACTTCAGATACAGTATTAGGAGACCACTAAGGTCTATATAAAAGAGACTTCAGATACAGTATTAGGGGACCACTAAGGCCTATATAAAAGAGACTTCAGATACAGTATTAGGGGACCACTAAGGTCTATATAAAAGAGACTTCAGATACAGTATTAGGAGACCACTAAGGTCTATATAAAAGAGACTTCAGATACAGTATTAGGGGACCACTAAGGTCTATATAAAAGAGACTTCAGATACAGTATTAGGGGACCACTAAGGTCTATATAAAAGAGACTTCAGATACAGTATTAGGGGACCACTAAGGTCTATATAAAAGAGACTTCAGATACAGTATTAGGGGACCACTAAGGTCTATATAAAAGAGACTTCAGATACAGTATTAGGGGACCACTAAGGCCTATATAAAAGAGACTTCAGATACAGTATTAGGGGACCAGTAAGGCCTATATAAAAGAGACTTCAGATACAGTATTAGGGGACCACTAAGGCCTATATAAAAGAGACTTCAGATACAGTATTAGGGGACCACTAAGGTCTATATAAAAGAGACTTCAGATACAGTATTAGGGGACCACTAAGGCCTATATAAAAGAGACTTCAGATACAGTATTAGAGGACCACTAACGTCTATATAAAAGCATCCAAAGAGCACCATGTAATGGGACCTTTAAGTGCTTACTTAACAGATTCACCATTCTTTTTCTAAATATTACCCATCACAACATAAATTGAGGAAGAATTTAATACACGGGGCCCGGGCTTGTCCTGGAAAGAGTCATGAGTGCTACTAGGCGTGCAGCCTGGACCCGGCACATATCAGTTAAAGCTTGTTTAATTTCGTGCACAAGCATCCATATCAGGAGGGTAATTTGCTGCCAACCTGGCAGAGGTGCCTGGGGTTCCACTTTTGGCTAAGCGAACGATGGGAAAAAAGGGGGTTCCAGCATCCCTGCCACTGAACCCAACATGGGGGCAGGCGAGACGGGAGAAAAAGGAGGGGAGAAAGGGGCAAGGGGGGGAAAAAAGGGGGGGGGGGTTTTTTTGTTCTCTCATGTCACCCACTGCGGCCCTGCGGTGGGGCGTGGTGGATCAGCGGCTGCGTGCTCTATTGGTCTTCCTCTTGTTAGTGTGTCTTGTCTCGACGACCGGAGAAAAAAAAAAATGTCTGGGTGATGTGGTGTATGATGGTCCTTGGCCATGTGATGTATTTATCAGGATGCATGTCGGATCCATGGCTCGTCCTTGTTCAGGGTTTGGTGGCCTGTGTTGTTATCATGCGGGTCTCACTCGTTGGGGACTCTCTTCTAGGTTTTTTTTATCTTGGGTGGCGATTCTGGTGTTGTTTGGTGCTATGATTTCTCTCCCCTTTCTCTCTCTCTCTCTCCCCTCTCCATCTCCCTCTCTCCTCTCTCTCTCTCTTCTTCTCTCTCTCTCTCTTC
This sequence comes from Perca fluviatilis, assembly GCF_010015445.1. Classification (NCBI taxonomy): domain Eukaryota; kingdom Metazoa; phylum Chordata; class Actinopteri; order Perciformes; family Percidae; genus Perca; species Perca fluviatilis. The sequence continues at coordinate 112,176 of NC_053112.1, read as the reverse complement.
TTCTCTCTCTCTCCCCTCTCCCTCTCCTCTCTCTCCTCTCTCCCTCTCCTCTGTTCTCTCTCTCTCTCTCTCTGTCTCTCTCTCTCTCTCTCTCCTCTCTCTCTCTCTCTCTCTCTCTCTCTCTCTCTCTCTCTCTCTCTCCTCTCTCTCTATCTCCTCTCTCTCTCTCTCTCTCCTCTCTCTCTGTCTCTCTCTCTCTCCTCTCTCTCTCTCTCTCCTCTCTCTCTCTCTCTCTCCTCTCCTCTCTCCCTCTCTCTCCTCTCTCCTCTCTCTCTCTCCTCTCTCTCTCCTCTGTCTCTCTCTCTCCTCTCCCTCTGTCTCTCTCTCTCTCTCTCTCTCTCTGTCTCTCTCTCTCCCTCTCCTCTCTCTCCTCTCTCTCTCTCTCTCCCTCTCCCCTCCTCTCCCTCTGTCTCTCTCTCTCTCTCTCCCTCTCCCTCTCCCTCTCCCTCTCCCTCTCCCTCCCTCCCTCCCTCTCTCTCTTTACATAACAGCTTGTTAGATAATAGCTGAGGCTGTGCAGCCATGCTTCTTCATATCATTCCCTCTCAGTCCGAGCCGTGACATCGGTTTAATAACAATCATTGTAACGCTGTAGATATCTGCCTCAGGGTGGAAAAGGATGATTAGTCCCCGTTGTTTACAACACCTGTTACGTCATGTTTAAAATGTTCTCGTAGCCCACCCCGAATATTATAATACAGAACATGTTGAAACCAGCCGTCTCCGTCCTGTTTACAGCAGCGTGTACTTGCTGCATTTCAGAAAGACAAGAGGGAAATTATCATTATTATAAGAGTAAAGTCTGAAACTGTAATGCACATTTGTGTTTTCAGGCCGTAGTTTCTTTTTCTTCTTTCCAAACTTAACTGCGCAATTTTATATACAATTTTATAATATTGTAAGTACATTTTGCTGATAAAGCTTCTTTACTTTTACTTAAAGGTCCCATGACATGGTGCTTTTTGGATGCTTTTATATAGGCCTTAGTGGTCCCCTTATACTGTATCTGAAGTCTCTTTTAGACCTTAGTGGTCCCCTAATACTGTATCTGAAGTCTCTTTTATATAGACCTTAGTGGTCCCCTAATACTGTATCTGAAGTCTCTTTTATATAGACCTTAGTGGTCCCCTAATACTGTATCTGAAGTCTCTTTTATATAGACCTTAGTGGTCCCCTAATACTGTATCTGGAAGTCTCTTTTATATAGACCTTAGTGGTCCCTTAATACTGTATCTGAAGTCTCTTTATATAGACCTTGAGTGGTCCCCTAATACTGTATCTGAAGTCTCTCTTTTATATAGACCTTAGTGGTCCCCCTAATGCTGTATCTGAAGTCTCTTTTATATAGACCTTAGTGGTCCCCTAATACTGTATCTGAAGTCTCTTTTATATAGACCTTAGTGGTCCCCTAATACTGTATCTGAAGTCTCTTTTATATAGACCTTAGTGGTCCTCTAATACTGGATCTGAAGTCTCTTTATATAGACCTTAGTGGTCCCCTAATACTGTATCTGAAGTCTCTTTTATATAGACCTTAGTGGTTCCCTAATACTGTATCTGAAGTCTCTTTTATATAGACCTTAGTGGTCCCCTAATACTGTATCTGAAGTCTCTTTTATATAGACCTTAGTGGTCCCCTAATACTGTATCTGAAGTCTCTTTTATATAGACCTTAGTGGTTCCCCCCATAGTTTTTTCCTCAGCAGGCTTGGTTACACCTTGCTACAGAAGAACAATAAAAGGGATGTATAGGCCTAGATTTGGAAGTTACATAGTTTGTAAGTTTGTAGAACAGTTTTTGCTGAATAAATCTCCCAGAGTGCATTTCCGCTGCGTCTGCCAGGACGTAATGCATCATAAATATTGTAACGTCCGGGAACCCGCTGAACTCTTCAGGTTCTCCTTCAGTCTGACTCAAAGTCAGTCCCTCCAGAAAAATACGATTATCGCAAAATCATAACTCATAATCAGCCAAAGTCTGTATATTTATGCAGGGGCACTTTCGCCGCATAAATTGCCGATTTCCGCACAAAATATGCGGGGCTTGTATGATGTCATAATCTCCGCATTTCGTTGCAGTAAAAGTCCCATAATATAGCCTATCTCAGCAGAAAGATGAAAAAATGTTGCGTTTACTACACACAACAGCAGCCATTTCCCCTGTTGCCATGGGAACGTTATGAAGTGATGTAATTACGCGACGTGAACATCATCAAAAAGCAGGGTGTTCACTGTTTTTCTCTTTTTCATCAAACTGCAGTTTTTGCAAGAGTTCCCACAATTTCATCGCATAAAATTGCATAAATATCATAGAGCATATTCCATCAGCATTTTTAAGAATACGTCGCATATTCAAGGATTTTTTCTGGAAGGACTGCAAAGTCCAAATATACCGAACAGGAGCAGTGACGGTAGATGGTCAAAGGCCCACAATAACAACAACAACTTTTAAAAAACATTTTTTTTAAAAGCGTAAAAGCATAAAAAAGTGCCAAAAGGCTCAACAAAAGAGTAAAGGAGAATAAAAAACGTTAAAAAACGCCCCAAACACGTTGAAAGCTTATACAAAGGGGCCAAAACAAAGGGGTCAAAATTGGGTTAAAAGAGGCACAAAATAAAAACATACACAAATGCGTCAGAAAAGCCACGATGTCGTATTTTAAGTCCTCCAAACCATAACGGTATTTGGTCAATTTTGTCGTCTTTCTGAAAAAAAAACATTTTCCCGAAGTTCTGTTGCTTCTTTTGTAGTTTTTTGTCGCCTTTTTTGGGGATTTTTTGGGACAATTATTTTTTGTTTTTCCCCAAGTT
>NC_053112.1:99618-103865 GCF_010015445.1 Perca fluviatilis | reverse complement strand
AGTCTATATAAAAGAGAGACTTCAGATACAGTATTAGGAGACCACTAAGGTCTATATAAAAGAGACTTCAGATACAGTATTAGAAAGGGGACCACTAAGGCCTATATAAAAGAGACTTCGAGATACAGTATTAGGGGGACCACTAAGGCCTATATAAAAGAGACTTCAGATACAGTATTAGGGGAGACCACTAAGGTCTATATAAAAGAGACTTCAGATACAGTATTAGAAGGGACCACTAAGGTCTACTATAAAAGAGACTTCAGATACAGTATTAGGGGACCACTAGGTCTATATAAAAGAGACTTCAGATACAGTATTAGGGGACCACTAAGGTCTATATAAAAGAGACTTCAGATACAGTATTTAGGGACCACTAAGGTCTACATATAAAAGAGACTTCAGATACAGTAATAGGGAGCACTAAGGTCCCTATATAAAAGAGCTTCAGATCATTGCATTAGGGGGACCAGTAAAGGCCTATATAAAAGAGACTTCAGATACAGTATTAGGGGACCACTTCAAGGCCTATATAAAAGAGACTTCAGATACAGTATTAGGGGACCACTAAGGTCTATATAAAGAGACTTCAGATACAGTATTAGGGGACCACTAAGGCCTATATAAAAGAGACTTCTAGATACAGTATTAGGAGGACCACTAACGTTCTATATAAAAGCATCCAAAGAGCACCATGTAATGGGACTAGCTTTTAAGTGCCATTACTTTAACAGATTCACCATTCTTTTTCTAAATATTACCCATCACAACATAAATTGAGGAAAAGAATTTAATACAGGGGTTCGGGCTTGTCCTGGAAAGAGTCATGAGTGCTACTAGGTGCAGCTGGACCCGGCACATAATTAAGTTAAAAGCTTGTTTAATTTTGATTGCACAAGCATCCATATCAGGAGGGTAATTTGCTGCCAACCTGGCAAGTAGAGGTGCCTGGGGTTCCAGCTTTTGGCGAGTCAACATGGGAGAAGGAAGGGGAGACAAACCTGGTTCCAGCATCCTGCCACTGAACTCCAACATGGGGCAGGGGGAAGGAGGGGAAAGGGTGAGTGGAGAGAGTGTCAGGATGGGTGAAGAGGGGGGAGTTGAGCTTTCTCGTATCTCCCATGGCCAAACCTCTGCTGAGGTGGGGCGTGGTGGATCACTGCCGTGCTCTGTTATGTCTTCCCCTCTTGTTTAGATGTGTCTTGTCTCGTGTCCTTGACCGAGGGAGCAGATGTGTGGCGCAGAAAGTAAAGTAGGCTGGAGGTGAACAGCTTTACTCCTGGCTTTGTTGAGGAAAAGTCCTTCTGCTTTAAAGAGATGTCTGTGGTCCCAGAAAATGTTAAAGGTCCCATGACATGGTCCTCTTGTATGTGATGATGTGGGGGGGTATTTTAATCCCAAATGCCAAGGGAACTTTATCAGGATGCATAGTATCCTGGATCCATGAAATAAGTGGCCTGCCTTTAGTGTCCAGTGGTTTAGGCATTAATGGCTGTGTGTTGAGTTATTTTGAGGGGACAGCACATTTACACTGTTACACAAGCTGGACACTTACTACTTTACATTGGAGCAACGTGTCATTTCTTCAGTGTTGTCCCATCAAAAGATATAATGAAATATTTACTAAAATGTGAGGGGTGTACTCACTTTGGTGAGATACTGTGTATATGTATATGTATATGTATATATATGTATATATATATATATATATATATATATATATATATATATAAAGGACTTATTACATTTCGCACGATATGAGAAACATATCTAATTGTGCGATTACTTTGACTGATGTTGCAATTGCATATGATTCTCTCTCCCCCTTTCTCTCTCTCTCTCTCCCCTCTCCATCTCCCTCTCTCCCTCTCTCTCTCTCTTCTTCTCTCCGCCCTCCCTCCCCTTGTCCCCTCCCTCCCTCTCCTCCCCCCTCTTTCTCTCCCTGTTTTCTTCTTCCCCCCCCCCTTTTCTTTCCCTCCCTTTCTCCCCTTCTCTCCCTCCCTTTCTTCCTTCCCTCCCTCTCTCTCTCTTCTTCTCTCTGCTCTCCCCTCTCTCTCTCTCCTCTCTCCCTCTCTCCCTCTCCTCTTCTCTCTCCCTTCTCCCCTTTCTCTCTCTCTCTCTTCTCTCTCTCTCTCTCTCTTCTCCTCTATATGTCTGTCTTTATGTATATATGTGTATGTATGTGTATGTGTGGTGTGTGGTGTGTGGTGTGTGTGTGGTGGTGGTGGTGGTGTGTGTGTGGTGGTGGTGGTGGTGGTGATTAGTGTGTGTGTGATAGTGGTGTGTGTGTATGTGTGTGTGAAAATGGTGGGTGTGTGTGTGTGTGTGTGTGTGTGATTGTGTGTGTGAATGTGTATGTGTGTGTGTGTATGTATGTGCATGTGAAATGGTGTGTGTGTATGTAAAATATGTCATATGTGTGGTTTGTGACAGTTTGAGATATCAGCTGAGGGCTGTTGTGCAGCCATGGCTGTTCATATCATTCCTCGTCAGGCCGGAAATGCGGACATCGGTTTAATAACAATCATTGTAACGCTTGTAGATATCTGCCTCAGGGTGGAAAAGGATGATTAGTCCCCGTTGTTTACAACACCTGTTACGTCATGTTTAAAGATGTTCTCGTGAGCCCACCCCGAATATTATAATACAGAACATGTTGAAACCAGCCCGTCTCCGTCCTGTTTACAGCAAAGCGTGTACTTGCTGCATTTCAGAAAGACAAGAGGGAAATTATCATTATATAAGGTAAAAGTCTGGGAAACTGTAATGCACATTTGTAGTTTTCAGGCCGTAGTTTTCTTTTTCTTCTTCCAAACTTAACTGCGCCATTTCCTATATATACAATTTTATAATATTGTAGGACATTTTGCTGATAAAGCTTCTTTACTTTACTTAAGCGTCCCATGACATGGTGCTTTTGGATGCTTTTATAGGCCTTAATGATCCCCTTATACTGTATCTGAAGTCTCTTTTAGCCTTAGTGGTCCCCTAATACTGTATCTGAAGTCTCTTTTATATAGACCTTAGTGGTCCCCTAATACTGTATCTGGAAGTCTCTTTTATATAGACCTTAGTGGTCCCCCTAATACTGTGATCTGGAAGTCTCTTTTTATATAGACCTTAGTGGTCCCCTAATACTGTATCTGAAGTCTCTTTTATATAGACCTTAGTTGGTCCCCTAATCACTGTATCTGAAGTCTCTTTTATAGACCTTAATTGGTCCCCTAATACTGTATCTGAAGTCTCTTTTATATAGACCTTAGTGGTCCCCTATACTGTATCTGAAGTCTCTTTTTATATAGACCTTAGTGGTCCCTAATACTGTATCTGAAGTCTCTTTTATATATGACCCTTGAGTGTCCCCTAATACTGTATCTGAAGTCTCTTTTATATAGACCTTAGTGGTCCTCCTAATACTGGATCTGAAGTCTCTTTATATAGACCTTAGTGGTCCCTAATACTGTATCTGAAGTCTCTTTTATATAGACCTTAGTGGTTCCCCTAATACTGTATCTGAAGTCTCTTTTATACTATGAACCTTAGTGGTCCCCTAATACTGTATCTGAGAGTTCTTTTTATATAGACCTTAGTGGTCCCCTAATACTGTATCCTGAAGTCTCTTTTATATAGACCTTAGTGGTTCCCCCCATAGTTTTTTCCTCAGCAGAGCTTGGTTACACCTTTGCTACAGAAGAACAATAAAAGGGATGTATAGGCCTAGATTTGGAAGTTACATAGTTTGTAAGTTTGTAGAACAGTTTTTGCTGAATAAATCTCCCAGAGTGCATTTCCGCTGCGTCTGCCAGGACGTAATGCATCATAAATATTGTAACGTCCGGGAACCCGCTGAACTCTTCAGGTTCTCCTTCAGTCTGACTCAAAGTCAGTCCCTCCAGAAAAATACGATTATGCGATCGCATAATTCAACTCATAATCAGCCAAAGTCTGTATATTTATGCAGGGGGGGGGGGGGGCACTTTCGCCGCATAAATTGCCGATTTCCGCACAAAATATGCGGGGCTTGTATGATGTCATAATCTCCGCATTTTCGTTGCAGTAAAAGTCCCATAATATAGCCTATCTCAGCAGAAAGATGAAAAATGTTGCGTTTACTACACACAACAGCAGCCATTTTCCCCTGTTGCCATGGGAACGTTATGAAGTGATGTAATTACGCGACGTGAACATCATCAAAAAGCAGGGTGTTCACTGTTTTTTCTCTTTTTCATCAAACTGCAGTTTTTGCA
>NC_053112.1:29618-87118 GCF_010015445.1 Perca fluviatilis | reverse complement strand
TGCTCAGTAGCTAGGTAAGGACTACATGAGCTAGCTAGCTGTTTGTCCAACTTCAGCCTGTACAAGGCAGGGACATAGAAGTCGTTCTATACAATTTATTTTGGAGATTAGGGTGAACTAGTGTGTGTTGTAGCAGTGTTTTGCCATTGAGAACGAGCTAGCATGCTAACGGTTAGCCCCCTAGGCCCTCTCGTCTCGGCTAGTGACGTAGAAAGCCGTGCAGATGTTGACCAGCTCACCAGGAGACTGAAGGCAGGACACATTCAGAAACCAGATCTCACTCAGAACACCATGGATGTTATTTTTGTGGACACAAAATAATTTTTTTCATAATATGGGCACTTTCATCATTTAATCAGTTAATCGGTTCATCAGTTAATTTTATTTTTTTATTTTATTGATTTATTTGACAGGGACCATGCATATTTATGAACATAGTTGTATAAAAACACCATGTAAATATGCCAGAATTAGTTAAAGTAACTACTTTCCATCTGCAGTCCCTAGGCAGGTAACATAAGACTAACAAAGACAACCAGCAGTCATACAGCGCTCATTAACTACATTACATTAAAAGGTAAACATTGTAGTGACATAAACAAAACAAACAAACAAAACAAAACAAAAATGCTTGATGCACGATACATGACAAAGACATTATTCTTCCACCTCTACACTGCATTCGATCCGCCAGTGAAAGCACATGATCAGTTCATCAGTTCATCAGTTCATCAGTTAATCGGTTCATAAGTTAATCAGTTAATCGTTCATCAGTTAATCGGTTCATCAGCTAATCAGTTAATCGGTTAATAAGTTAATCAGTTAATCGATTAATCAGTTAATCAGTTAATCAGTTAATCGATTAATCAGTTAATCAGTTAATCAGTTAATCAGTTAATCAGTTCATCACAGGCAGAGAGCCGGCCCTGACTAATGCGGGGCCCCATAGGTAAGATGTCAGCTGATTTTGTCCACGTGTAAGGTCTGGCTACACACCACAGATGCATTCTGGGATTAAGAGGAAAAAACAGGACGCACCTTTTTCAACGTTTTTGCTGAGTTTTTTTTTTTTTTCGATGCTTTTGTAGCTATTTTTTGGACGTTTTTTGATGCCTCTTTTTAACCCTTGTTTGGGGCACTTTCCACGTGTCTTTTATGTTTACCGGTGAGGCTCGCGGGCTACCCTAACCCGTTGGTCCCGTGCCCGTTAACGCGTGGACGCCAGGCGCAAACGAAGCGTATATCCTGGGCCTGCTCTGCTGGATTCTCCCACAGTGAGTGAAGCTTTAATTAGTCGCTGTGAGTCTGCAGTCCATAAAGCCCCCCTCTTTAAAGTGTCTCTAACTACACCCCTGCCCCCTCTTTAAAGTGTCTCTAACTACCACCCCTGCCCCCATACCTGGTCTCTGGTCCCCAGTAATTATCAGCCCTGCAGTGACGCTCCCACGCTGACAGGGCCCAGAGTCCAGCTGAGAGGATTAGACCAGGACACATAACAACAGCTGCTGGCTGGAGCCTTTCCCTTCTCTGGGTCTCCTGGTTCTACCATGGCAGGATGTTTCTGAGTACTTTTATTATTATTATTATTATTATTATTATTATTATTCATTTATTTGTTACTTTTCAAACTTTAAGTACATTTTTCTCCTTATGAGACTTAAGCACCTTGCAGGACTTTAACTTCTAACAGAGAGAAGAGAGAGACACAGAGAGAGAGAGACAGAGAGAGAGAGACAGAGAGAGAGAGACAGAGACAGAGGGACAGAGACAGAGGGAGAGAGATATACAGAGAGAGAGAGAGGAGGTTTGGACAGGAAGTGGAGCGTCCTCCATAGAGCCGGCACATCTGGATCCTATAGACGGGAGACATCTGTCCTCCCAGACCAGATGTCTGCGTCTCAGCGTGTTTCCTCCCGCCGCCGTTCTCACGCTGATAATGATGACCTCAGAGGGGGGGGGGGCATGTGTGATGTCAGCGGCGTCCTGGCGAGTCTCCAGCGAGGACCCGAAGAACGCTTCAAGTGAGCAGGTCAGTAGGGCTGCTCGATTATGGAAAAAAAATACAGTACAGGTCAAAAGTTTGGACACACCTTCTCATTCAATGTGTTTCTTTATTTTCATGACTATTTACATTGTAGATTCTCACTGAAGGCATCAAAACTATGAATGAACACATATGGAATTATGTACTTAACAAAAAAGTGTGAAATAACTGAAAACATGTCTTATATTTTAGATTCTTCAAAGTAGCCACCCTTTGCTTTTTTTGATAACTCTGCAAACCCTTGGTGTTCTCTCAATGAGCTTCATGGGGTAGTCACCTGAAATGGTTTTACCTTCACAGGTGTGGCTTGGCGTGGGTTCATTAGTGGAAGTTTGTCCCTTATTAATAAAAGAAAGGGTGGCTACTTTGAGGAATCTAAAATATAAGACATGTTTTCAGTTATTTCCACATTTTAGTATATAATTCCATATTGTTCATTCATAGTCCTGATACCTTCAATGAAATCTACAATGTAAATAATCATGAAAAAAAAGAAACGATTGAATGAGAAGGTGTTCAGCAAAACTTGTCACTATAATCATATATTTTCGGTCAATATTGAAATCACGATAATTTAACACGATTACTCGTTGACTTCTGGAAAGATGTTGCAATTTATTGAACTTAAAAAAACAGCGGAAGAAGTTACATAAATCAACAGTTAAAAAAAACACACACACAAACACAGCTGTGAAATTTGCCGTAAAACTTTATTTTTTTCATTCAGAAAATAAGAGTTTACTTTGCAAAACGTTAACGAGCTGAATAATAAGTTTTTCTCGATTATTTCTGTTTTTGTGATCGTTGGGGGAGCCGAAAATCATAATCACGATTACGTTTAGATTAGTTGCTCAGCCCTAACCTGACGTGTTCGGTCGGAGGCAGTCGGGACTCGCCCGGGACTGGCGAGCAGGACGAGCGTGACTAGTTACCTAAAATCTAAGTGTGAAGATATTTTGTTAAAGTGCCCATATTATGAAAAAATCACTTTTTCTGGTGATTTGGGGTGTTATTTTGTGTCTCTGGTGCTTCCACACACATACAGACTTTGAAATAAATCCATCCATGCTGTGACGTCACAGTCCGAAATGAGCTGGCTAACCACAACCGTTAGCTCGTAGCGTTAGCATGCTAACGCTAGCATGCTACGTCGTTCTCAATAGCAAAGCACTGCTACAACACACACAAGTTCACCATAATCTACAAAAGAACTACTTCCATGTGCGCCCTCATTTAGAAGTCTCCCAGCTGATCCTGCCTTGTAACTGACTGAAGTTGGAGAAACAGTCTTTCTTTTACTGTCTCTAGAGTTAGCTAGCTGACATGCTCTACATCTGAGCTACTGAGCATGTGCGAGTGCAATCAAAGATAGTACAGAAGAAGAAGATGAAAAGAGGTCTCACTCTGTAGCTAAAACAGAAACCAGGTGAAAACAGGATCTGCAGCAGTGAGAGAGAGCTGTGCAGTACAACAACAATATGGTGTTTTTTGAAAATTAAACCATGTAAACCTATTCTGGTACAACCTTAAAATACAGTTATGAACCTGAAAATGAGCAGAATATGAATTGTCAAGCCTAGAATATCGCCGCACTATCGGTATCGAGGTATTGGGTCAAGAGTATCGTGATATCTGATTTTCTCCGTATCGCCCAGCCATAGTTGACTAAGACCAAAACAACCGATTAGCAGCCCTACTGTGGGCTGTCCCTGCCTCCCGCTCAACACGTGCACTTAAAGCCTTTTAGCCGAGTCGTTAGCTGTTAGCTGTTAGCTTGTTCTCCGCTCAGACAATAGCCAGACAATTTTATTTATTTATTTATTTATTTTTTTGGGACATTTTATTGTATTCATTGTAAAAATTTGATTTCTTCTATTATTTGAACTGTTAAAAGCCCTCCTAGGGACAAGGTGTTGCGAATTAGCCTTGGCTGCAAACACTGTGATGCAGGCATCGGATTGTTATTTATGTAATAATCTATGTTTTTTTTTTGTATCTGTCCCTATTTAAATAAACTACAAACAAACAAACAAACAACAAACAACAACACCCTTTCTTGTAGGGTTCCTCTGAGCAGATACCTGTGGGTCTGGCCTTTAACCCACATCCTTAGGGACCCTAGGACAATCTTATTTCACCTCCTCTCCTCTCTTTTTTTTATTATTATATATATATATATATATATATATATATATATATATATATATATTATATATATATATATATATATATATATATATATATATTATATATAATATATATTTTATAATTATATATATATATATATTTATATATTATTAATTATATATATATATATATATGTATTATATATATATTATATGTATTTGTTGTATTATGTATATATGTGTATATATGTATATATAATATATATGTATTATATTGTATATATATGTATATATTGTTTATAATATAGTATTATATGTTGTTGTATGTATGTATATATGTATATGTATATGTATGTGTATGTGTAAAATATGTATGTGTATATGTATGTATATGTATGTTGTATATGTGTATATGTGTATGTATGTGTAAAAATATGTATGTATGTATGTATATGTAATATATGTGTGTATATGTATGTATGTGTATGTGTGTGATGTAAAAATATGTGTATGTATGTATGTATATGTGTGTAATAAATATATGTAATATGTGTATGTGTGTATGTATGTAAAATGTATGTGTATATGTATATATGTATGTATATGTATGTATGTATATGTATGTATAAATATGTATGTGTAAATATGTTGTAATATGTGTATGTGTATATGTGTATTATGTATGTGTATGTATGTGTGTAATATGTGTATTAATATGTGTGTATTATGTGTGTATGTATGTGTATATGTGTATGTGTATTAGTATTATGTATATGTATGTGTGTAATATATGGTGTTATGTATGTATATATATATATATATGTGTATGTATGTATGTATGTATGTGTAAAATATATATATAAATATATATATGTATATGTAAGTAAAAATTTTTTTTTTTTTTTTTTTTTTTTTTTTTTTTTTTTTTTTTTTTCTTGTATGTATGTAATATGTGTAATATGTAAAATATGTGTGTGTATGTATGTATGTATTATATATGTATGTGTATGTATAAATAATATATGTAGTGTGTATATAATATGTGTGTATATGTATGTATATATTTTTTTTTTTTTGTTTATATGTATATGTGTATATATATATTAATATGTATATATATGTATATGTATGTATATATGTTATATGTATGTATGTGATGTGATATATATGTATGTGTGTATATATTGTATATATGATGCTTGATGTGTGATATATGGTATATATGCTGTATGTAGTATGTATATATGTCATTTTGTTTTGTGTGTTTTTGTTTTTGTGTTTTTTTTTTTTATTTGTTTTTTTATTTTTGTTTGTTTTTTTGTGTGTTTTTTTTTATTGTGTAGTATATATATATATATATGTATATATATATGTGCTTGTTAAAAAATATATATATATATATATATATATATATAATAATATATTGTTGATATATATATATATATGTATATGATATATATATATATATATATGTTTGTATATATATATATATAATTGATATATATATGATGTATATATGTATATATGATGTATATATATATGCTTTGTATATACATATATATATGTATATGTATATGCTCATATATATATATGATATATCTTGATATATATATGTGATATATATATATATATATGCTCTTGATATATATATATATATATATGCATCCTCTCCTCCTCTCTATCTGTCCTCTCTGTCCTCCTCCTCTCTCTCCTCCTCTCTCTCTCTCTCCTCTCCCTCTGTCCTCTCCTGTCCTCTGTCTCTCTCCCCTCTCTCCTCTCTCTCCCTCCTCCTCTCCTCTCTCTCCCTCCTCTCTCTGTCCTCTCCTCTGTCCTCTCTCTCCCCTCTATCCTCCCTCTCTCTGTCCTCTCCTCTCCCTCTCTCCTCTATCCTCTCCTCCTCCTCTGTCCTCCTTCCTCTGTCCCTCTGTCTCCTTTCCTCTCCCTCTCCCTCTCCCCCTGTCCTCCTCTGTCCTCCCTCTCCCCTCTGTCCTCTCCCTCTCCTTTCCTCTCCTGTCCTCTCCCTCCTCCTCCTCCCTCTCCCTCTGTCCTCTGTCCCTCTCCCTCTGTCCTCCCTCTGTCCTCCTCCTCCTCCTCCTCTCCCTTCCTCCATTCCATCCAGGAATCCATTTCCATTCCATCCATCCGCCCTCTTCCAGGTGGAATCCCCCCCTCCACTGATCTAAACCTCTTTCCATTCTTTGATTCCGGCCGGTCAGCTCCATTCCATATTCCATTGTCAGATCCATTTCCACCTGGCCACGCCGCGGCTCCGTCTTGGCCTTCATCGGGAGACCCAGCCTATTCTTCCACCGTTTCCACTGCAGCGTGTTGGAAGAGTTTCCAGACAACATAGAACAGGAAAAGATTTTTATATGTCTTTTAGACACAAATACACATTAATAAATGACATGTTGATGTTTGAAAGTCTCGAGGTTTGATATAAATGCAGATATATAAAAATATATTGCACCTGTCAATCCAGAAGGAAATATTCTGGAGCCTATTTTGCAGTCAGTACTGCCGAAGTTGTCTTTGCTGTAACCAGATCTGTATATGTTTATGGTTAACATTTCATTTTATTAATGGGAAACATGCATGTGTGTACAGACAAAGCTAGCATCAGTAGTAGGGCTGCTCGATTATGGAAAAAAAAAGTATAATCCTGATTATTTCGGTCGATATTTAAATCGCGATAATTTAACACGATTACTCGTAGACTTCTGGAAACATGTTGCAGTTATTGAACTTAAAAAAACAGTTAAATAAATCAACAGTAAAAAAATACACACATACACATACACCCGTAATACTTATTGTCCTATTTAAACTTTATTTTTTCATTCAGAAAAGAGAAAATAAGAGTTTATGTGCAAAACGTAACGAGCTGAATAATTATTTTTCTCGATTATTTCTGTTTTTGTGATCGTTGGGGGAGCCGAAATCATAATCGCGATTTACATTTTGATTCATTGCACAGCCCTAAGCAGCAGCGCCGCGTCAGATAGTGTTAATTTTGTCACCTATTTTTAATTTAGTCTTAGTCTTGTGCCAAACATTTTTGTTAGTCAAGTTTTAGTCGACTAAAAGTCTCGTCATTTTAGTCTAGTTTTAGTCAAAACATTTTAGTCTTTTTTTTAAATAAATTATTTCTGATAACCATTTCAGTCAAATAGTTATAAAAATAAATAAATTATATAAAGTTATATAAATATTGAGCCTCTTCCTTATTTCACCAGTAAATGACAACAACAACCACTGCATGAGGAAAGGATATTTTACAATAAAATAAATGCAGCACGAAACTGGCGAGGCGTATTTCAAGTGAAGCGCCAACGGCGTGTTGTTTTTTCAGACAACGGCTGCGTATTCAGATGCGTCGCCGTGTTGGAAATAGAGACAAACCTTTACACCCGTTTGCTGTTAGCATTGTAACCCTTTTATATATGTCAATGATTGTAACCGTGTTTGCTCCAACTGCTGGCTAACGTTATGCCGTTACCTGCTGCCAATTCGTGTAGTGTTAACTAGCTAACGGTAAGCTAACGTTACCTGCTGCCAAGCGTAGTGTTAACTAGCTAACGGTAAGCTAACGTTACCTGCTGCCAAGTGTAGTGTTAACAGCTAACGGTAGGCTAACGTTACCTGCTGCCAAGTGTAGTGTTAACTAGCTAACGGTAGGCTAACGCGTTACCTGCCAAGCGTAGTGTTAACTAGTCCGGTAGGCTAACGTTACCTGCTGCCAAGTGTAGTGTTAACTAGCTAACGGTAGGCTAACGTTACCTGCTGCCAAGCGTAGTGTTAACTAGCTAACGGTAGGCTAACGTTACCTGCTGCCAAGTGTAGTGTTAACTAGCTAACGTATGCTAACGTTACCTGCTGCCAGCGTAGTGTTAACTAGCTAACGGTATGCTAACGTTACCTGCTGCCAAGTGTAGTGTTAACTAGCTAACGGTAGGTCACGTTACCTGCTGCCAAGCGTAGTGTTAACTAGCTAACGTATGCTACGTTACCTGCTGCCAAAGTAGTGTTAGCTAGTTCACGGTATGCTAACGTTACCTGCTGCCAAGCGTAGTGTTAAACTAGCTAACGTATACTAACGTTACCTGCTGCCAAGCGTAGTGTTAACTAGCTAACGTATGCTAACGTTACCTGCTGCCAAGCGTAGTGTTAACTAGCTAACGGTATGCTAACGTTACCTGCTGCCAAGTGTAGTGTTAACTAGCTAACGGTATGCTAACGTTACCTGCTGCCAAGCGTAGTGTTAACTAGCTAACGTATGCTAACGTTACCTGCTGCCAAGCGTAGTGTTAACTAGCTAACGGTATGCTAACGTTACCTGCTGCCAAGCGTAGTGTTAACTAGCTAACGTATGCTAACGTTACCTGCTGCCAAAGCGTGGTGTTAACTAGCTAACGGTAGGCTAACGTTACCTGCTGCCGTGTAGTGTTAACTGACCCGTGCAGCGATGTTTCGGTTGACTCTAACGTCCGCATCAGAGAAGCGCAGGCTATTCGGTCCGGTAAATAACGGTTCGTTACGTGTCGGTGCCGTAGCACCGGTCTGTGTAACAGCTGAATATTCTCTCTCATGATGAAAAGTAGAGACGATTGTGAGCCGAAAATGAAGAGAGATTTTATCTTAGTTTTTATTTTATGCCAAACATTTTAGTCCCTCTTTTTCGTCAACAATAATGCTCGTTAATTTAGTCTTAGTCAGCGTTTTTGGACATGGGCGCAGTCTCGTCATCGTCTCGTCTTAGTTGTGGAAAAAAAGGTCGTTGACGAACATATTTAGTCTCGTCTCGTCTGACGAAATTAACACTAGTGTCAGACACCTTTCATGGCGTGCAAAGACATAGAAAACGGCACGCAACTGACACGCAACAGGCCTACCACCACACGTGACAGACGTGGCTGTGGGTGCGCTGTGAGCCCAGAACGTTTCCCGAGCTACCGTATGGGCGCTTTTTAAACGGCGAGCTGGCTGAGCGTTCCCACAGTGTTCCTTCCTCTCCCTGTGTTGTTGTGGTGTCGTGTGCAGACCCAGGGCCTGGGGACCGCTCTGAAGATCCTCTTCTCGGAGAAGGAGATCCAGAACCTCCCCGAGCACAGCCCGTCCAAAGGCTTCCAGCTGACGCGGCAGGAGATCGTGGCGCTGCTCAACGGCTTCGGCAGGTACGTCCACGGGGCCGCGTCCCGTCCTCCAGCTGGGTTCCCTCGTTCACTCGCTCCCTCGCTAGTCCCTCCACCAGCGGTTCTCACACTGTTTTTCAATAATGTACCCCCTTTTGAATTGTCTCTTTAAAGTGATGGTTCGGAGTAATGTCACCCTAGGGTCCTTTGCACCATGACCTCGAGCCAAACACCCCAGAAGCTTTTTTCACCTGGGTCGAACATTGGGAGAGTTATGCTAGGTTTCCACACAGCGAAAATTAGCTTTGCTCTCATTGAGGTTGAATGGAGACTAAATTCGCCCTGATTGGGCGAGGTGAGAGCGAATCGCCGAGGGGAGCGAAATAAAGTTGACGAAAGTTTAACTTTATTCAAATGAGGACCACTCGAGAACCAATCAGGTTCGCGTGTTTGTGTTTGGAGGCGGGAGTTACAAAAAAAGTCTGACCAAGATGGCGGAGGTTATCAGCGCTGTAGCATGAAAAATGTTGATGTGATTAAAATGTTTCTACACGAACATCGGTACTTCTATCAACACGAATTGTGATTTATACGACACACGAACTTAGTCAGGGCACATACACCACTAAATAGACCACTGTATATGTTAGTTTAAACACTCAAACTTTTCAGCTAGCCGACAGGCTAATCGCTAACATGTTCGGACATTGGATTTCATTGTAGCCTAGCCAGGCAGCTAGCTAGCTAGGCTACTTGTGCATTTGTTTGATTACATGTTTTGTTGGCGAACATTGACGCTTGTAGCAACACGGATTGTTGTTTATATGTCACACGAACTTAAACAGGGCGAACACACACCACCAAATAGACCACTGGAGATAAACACTCAAAATGATTCAGCTAGCCGACAGGTCACCCGCTAGCATGTTCGGACATTGCATTTCATTGTAAGCGTAGCGAGGCAGCTAGGCTACATAGCGAGGTTACCAGAGCATTTATGAGCTAACATTTTACCGATGGTTTGCTGCTGTGCATTTTACCGCTCTGTCTTCTGACAGCCGGGACATTTAAAAACATGTTCGCGGTCTTGCGTGTTGTTTTCGACCACCCCCGCACCGAGGCAAACTTTCGCGGCGAATTCGAGGTGTTTCGCTGTGTGGAACCCTACCGTTAAGTGTAGAGTAGCGTTATCAGCTGAACAGCAAGCGGGGGGCTAACGGACCCGTTTGTATCGTAGATTATACCCCACTAATAATGCCGCGAAATGATACCAAGGTCTACACTAGTATATATAGGTTATGTACTCATAAAACGATGGATTGGAAAGTTTGTAAGTACACCAGAAGTTTATGTAAATAACACTTGCCTGCTGGCTTCTGCTCTCTGCTGCTGTTGTTGTTGCTGCTGTGAGACGAGTGCTTAGGGACATCTACAAATTACTACACCGAAAAGAGATGCAACAAAAATATGTATTAATTTAATGATTAAATTAGGTAATGTCTCCAAACTTACCTCAATTATTACTTGTCTCCTGCTAGTTATACTACAGCACTTACTTTAAAAAAAAATATTTTTGTTGCATCTCTTTTCGATTGTATTGTGTTGTAGATGTCCCTAAGCACTGCGTCTCAGCAGCAACAACAAAGCAGCAGAGAGCAGAAGCCAGCAGGCAAGTGTTATTTACATAAACTTCTGGTACTGACAAACTTTACAATCCATCGTTATATGAGTGCATAACCTATATATACTAGTGTAGACCTTTGGTATCATTCGCGTTATTATTATGGGGTAATGTTAAGACACTCGGATCCATTAGCCCCTGCGCTAAGCTATTCAGCGGCTAACGCTACGCTATGCTAACTTGTCCAATGTTCGACCCAGGTGAAAAAAGCTTCTGGGGGGTGTTTGGCTCGAGGTCATGGTGCAAAGGACCCTAGGGTGAATTACTCCGAACCATCACTTTAAGCCGAGTACCCCCTGACCAGCGCTAATCATTTTCGGTAGAAAATAAAGTGAATAAACACAGAGCCGGCCCGACCCATAAGCGAAGTAAGTGTCTGCTTAGGGCCCCGGGGCTACCAGAGGGGCCCCCCAAGAGCGCTTGAAATGTCCCACAATAGAGCTCATAACAGAGCCGGTCTATTTAAAGATAGTGTTGCTGCTAATAGCTCTCAAATGCGTATTTGTACATTTATGAGTGCTTAAACTAATATTTACAATACACAGAAGTTGGTTTAGTCCCAAGTGCAGTGGCAACATGTTACAATGTGGAGAGTCCCCCAAACCAGATCCTGCTTAGGGCCCCCAAAAAAGTCTAGGGCCGGCCCTGCTGATTCTTATTCTTATTGCATAATGTCAACTGACATTTTCAGGAACACATAGTCATGGAAATGTGCCGAAAAGTAATGGTTAAAATGCGTATGAACCCAGTGTTTATTAAAGGTCCCATATTGTAATAAAGTAAATAAAGCATCATTAAGCAGGTAAAGGTGCTCTATAAACACTGTGACAGCATCACAGCGCTCCATCAACAGAGACATGCTCCCAGCCTGGATGTGGAAACTGTGCCTTTTTAAAACGAGCCGTCAGCACTTCCTTACGTTTGTGATGTCACAACTAGCGGTGTAGTGTACGTGGTACGCAGGCGTACGCAGTATACCCACTGAGAAAGCTCCAGGATTCCCATATACCCACTTAAAGATGCACAATGACACGCTACAACGTACTGTCTATTATATTTTTGATATATTTAGAATTGTCATCTGTGTTTTTCTTCTTCACATAGGCTAATTTAAGGGATGTCACCGTAAATTGGCGCATAAAAGTGTATCAGAATGCAGGAAATGAAGTCGTTGATGCTCAAAAAGGCAGATTCTGGCCAATATACAGCGCAGTATACCCACTACAGTGCATTAGACTGCACCACTGGTCACAGCTGCACTACATGTAGGTAGAAGGGGCCGCTACGGTCACTCCCCGGCAGCAATGTCGGCGCAGAGACTCTGAGAGCCCAGATCAGAACCTGCATGTTAGAACAAGGCCTCAAGATCTGAGAAATACTGGCGCCCTCTACTGACGGTCACCCTCTCTCCCTCTCTCTCTCTCCCTCTCTCCCTCTCTCTCTCTCTCCCTCTCTCCCTCCCTCCCTCCCTCTCTCTCTCCTCTCTCCCTCTCTCCCTCTCCCTCTCTCTCTCCCTCCCTCCCTCTCCCTCTCTCCCTCTCCCTCTCTCTCTCCCTCCCTCCCCTCTCCCTCTCTTCCCTCCCTCCTCTCCTCTCTCTCCCTCCCTCCTCCCTCTCTCTCCCTCCCTCCTCCTCCCTCCCTCTCTCTCTCCTCCTCCCTCCCTCTCTCCCTCCCTCCCTCTCCCTCCCTCTCTCCCTCCCTCCCTCTCCCCTCCCTCTCCTCTCTCTCCTCTCTCTCCTCTCTCCCTCTCCCTCCCTCCTCCCTCTCTCCTCCCTCTCCCTCTCTCTCCCTCCCTCTCCCTCCTCTCCCTCCCTCCTCCTCCTCCTCTCTCCCTCTCTCCTCTCCTCCCTCCCTCCTCCCTCTCTCCTCCTCCCTCTCCCTCCCTCTCTCCTCCTCTCTCCCTCTTTCCTCTCCTCCTCCTCTCTCCTCCTCCCTCTTTCTCTCCCTCTCTCTCCCTCCTCCCTCCCTCTCCTCCTCCTCTCCTCCTCTCCTCCCTCCTCTCCCTCCCTCCCTCCCTCCTCCCTCTCTCCTCTCCTCTCTCCTCCCTCCCTCTCTCCCTCTCCTCTCTCTCTCCCTCCTCCTCTCCTCCCTCTCTCCCTCTCTCCCTCTCTCCCCTTCCTCTCCTCTCCCTCTCTCCTCCCTCCCTCCTCTCCCTCTCCTCCCTCCCTCTCCCTCCCTCTCCTCTCTCTCCCTCCCTCTCCCTCCCTCCCTCTCTCTCTCTCTCTCCCTCTCTCCTCCTCTCCTCCTCCCCTCTCCCTCTCTCCCTCCCTCTCTCTCTCTCCCCTCTGTCTCCTCTCCTCTCCTCCCTCTCCCTCCCTCTCTCCTCCCTCTCTCTCTCTCCTCTCCCTCCTCCTCTCTCCTCTCCCTCCCTCTCCTCCTCCCTCTCCCTCCCTCTCTCCCTCCTCCTCTCTCTCCTCCCTCTCCCTCTCTCCCTCCCCTCCCTCTCTCCCTCCCCTCTCAGGTTGTCCACCAGTATCCATCAGCTCCACAGCTTCCGCCTGCTGCTGAAGGACAGCAGGTAACACTCACCTCTCCTCCTCTTCCTCACCCTGAAGGAACGCTCTTCTTCATGGACATCAGGATCAACTGGGAACCCACAAACTCTCTCTCTCTCTTCTTCCTCTCTTCCTCTCTTCCTCTCTTCCTTCTCCGTCTGTTAGACCATGAATGTTAACTCTTCTTGCCTCCAACGTCTTTCCTTACCTTACCTTTCCTTACCTATGTGTTTGGGTCTCTCCTGAGACGCTGAGAGCTGTAAAATCAGCCGTGGTTGTCGTGACGTTGGACGAACCCGAACAGGACATGATGAGATGTTTGGGACCCCACCTCCACTCCCCCACCCCCTCGGCTGACATCACTTCCTGTGACGATGTAGAAACGCTGGATCCTGAGAGAGGAGCGAGTCAGGACGCTTTGTCCAGATAAAACGCTGCTGCTGCTGCTGCTTTCTCTTCATTAGTTTCTCCCTCTCCTTTCCTCTCTCCTCTGTCTCCTCTCCTCTCCTCTGTCTCCTCTCCTCTGTCCTCCCTCCTCTCCTCTCCTCTGTCCTCTCTCCTCTCCTCTCTCCTCTCCTCTGTCCTCTCCCCTCTCTCCTCTCCTCTGTCCTCTCCTCTCTCCTCTCCTCTGTCCTCTCTCCTCTCCTCTCCTCTCCTCTCCCCTCTCTCCTCTCCTCTGTCCTCTCTCTCCTCTCCTCTCCCCTCTCCCTCCCTCTCCCTCTGTCCTCTCTCTCCCTCTCTCCTCTCTCCTCTCCTCTCCTCTCCTCTGTCCTCTCTCTCCTCTCCTCTCCTCTGTCCTCTTCTCTCTCCTTTCCTCTCTCCTGTCCTCTCTTCTCCCGATGATTTTGGAGACGTTTTTCGCTCAAAAGCCTGAGGATCTGGACCAATCAGCTCGCGTTTAACACCATCTTAGGCCTACTTTATGTCAGCTCGCTTGTGTGTGTGTGTGTGTGTGTGTGTGTGTGTGTGTGTGTGTGTGTGTGTGTGTGTGTGTGTGTGTGTGTGTGTGTGTGTGTGTGTGTGTGTGTGTGTGTGTGTGTGTGTCATCAGCTGTTGCAGCTATAAGATAATGACCGATGACTTGATTCCATACAGTAGTTAACCTCGATACTGTAGCAGATTTTTGCGCTAAATAACTCATAATTCTGTCTGTCTTCCTGTCTGTCTGTCTGTCTTCCTGTCTGTCTGTCTGTCTGTCTGTCTGTCTGTCTGTCTGAGTATTTTGAGTACTGCCACGTTTTCTGAAAGCCAAACTTGAATCAGCAGAGGTGTACTGGGTGTATCTGAAGAGAGAGGAGTAGTCAGGAGTCATCAGGTTGTCAGTGTGTGTGTGTTAACCTGGACAGGTGAGGTCAGAGGGGGGGTCTGACGGAGCCGACCAATCGGCAGACAGTATTTAAAACCTAACGGCGTGATGCGGTGAGACGTCACCGAGAGGACAACCTCGCCATGAACCGGCCGCTTTAAATAATTACGTTTGTTACGCAACGTCACACAAGCAACAGGACGCCATGTTGGTGACTTAGTGGGACACAGGAAGTTACCTTTGATCGCTTAAAAAAAAAAAAAAAAAAACAAAACACACACACACAAACAAACAAACACAAACAAAAAACACACAAACAAACAAACACACACACACAAAAACACCCAAAAAAAAAAAAAAAAAAAAAAAAAAAAAAAAAAAAAAAAAAAAAAAAAAAAAAAAAAAAAAAAAAAAAAAAAAAAAAAAAAAAAAAAAAAAAAAACAGATTACAACAGACAGACACACACATACACACAGAGACAGACAGACACACACACACACAGACAGACAGACACATACACACAGAGACACACACACACACACAGACAGACAGACATACACACACAGACAGACAGACAGACACATACACACACACACACACACACAGAGACACAGACAGACAGACACACAGAGACACAGACAGACAGACAGACAGACATACACACAGAGACACACACACACACACACACAGAGACACACAGACAGACAGACATACACACACAGACAGACAGACAGACACATACACACACACACACACACACATACACACAGACAGACAGAAGGACACACACATAGACACACACGCACACACAGACAGACAGACAGAGACACAGACAGACACACACAGACAGACAGACACGCACACACACATACACAGACAGACAGACAGACACACGCAAAAAACACACACACATACACACACAGACACACACACGCAGAGACAGACACACAGAGAATGTACACCATGGGACCATATTTTGGGGAGAAAACTATAGAACAGTGAACAGCGAAAGACAAAATAATGTAAAAGTACACATGGTGTGTGTCTGTCAGTGTGAGATGTGATGTTGTCGAGGTGTGTGTGTGTGTGTGTGTGTGTGTGTGTGTGTGTGTGTGTGTGTGTGTGTGTGTGTGTGTGTGTGTGTGTGTGTGTGTGTGTGTGTGTGTGTGTGTGTGTGTGTGTGTGTGTCTACCGCAGCTACCCCTACAACCTGGACCAAAGAGCTGGAAGTCGCCTACGTTTTTAATTTGGAAATGTATTTTTTTTTTTTTTTAATGTCCAGGAAGTGTTGAGTCACGATGTTACCGTAGTTACGGTCATTCAGTAATAAAGGATTTGTCAGCGTTATATTTAGTTGTTTAAACCTGAGCCGAGGTCATATTAAAATAGGATTAAATATGAAGACAGTGTCAATGTTAAGAGCTACGTTAGAAGTTAAGATTCCAGCTTCTGCTTTAGCACCTCCTTATTTTGTTCAAATGAAATTCCTGGATGCAAGAGACCACTTCTTGTGAATGAACGTGTGTGTCTGTGTGTGTGTGTGTGTGTGTGTGTGTGTGTGTGTGTGTGTGTGTGTGTATGTCTCTTGTGTGTCTGTGTGTGTGCACGTCTCCCTCTGTGTGTCTCTATGTGTGTGTGTCTCTGTATGTGTGTGTCTCTTTGTATCCCTTTGTGTGTGTGTGTGTGTGTGTGTGTATCCCTCGGTTTGTGTGTGTGTGTGTGTGTGTGTGTCGCCGCCCGCATGCACATGTGTGTGTGCGCGCGTGTGTGTGTGTCCCTCTGTGTGTGCATGCATGGGGGTGTGTGTGTGTGTATCCCTGTGTGTGTGTGTGTGTGTGTGTGTCTGTCTCTGTGTGTCTGTGTGTGTCTGTCTCTGTATGTGTGTGTGTGTGTGTCTCTTTGTATCCCTGTGTGTGTGTGTGTATCCCTCTGTTTGTGTGTGTGTGTGTGTGTGTGTGTGTGTGTCTGTCTCTGTTTGTGTGTGTGTGTGCATGTGTGTGTGTGTGTGCGTGCGTGTGCATCCTCCAGCAGCTGCACGTCGTCCGCCTTAAAACTAAAATCGTGGTTTTGTAAAAAGAGAAAGCTAACCTAACTCTGTTCAGAATCCAGATGTTTGAATCCAGATGTTTGAATCCAGATGTTTGAATCCAGATGTTTGAATCCAGATGTTTGAATCCAGATGTTTAAATCCAGATGTTTAAATCCAGATGTGTACAGTTTGTAAAAAGCAGCGCAGGTCCACGTTGTCTTTGTTTTGCTTTCAGATCTCTATCAGTTGTCGATGTGCGGACCTGTTGAGTCTATTTATTTGAAAAGAGGATTAATAAATATTTCTGGACATGATTGAACTGGTTGGTTTGTTTTTATTTAAAATCTCAAACCAGAAAAACACTCAGAACTATATTTTCTTTACACATTATATTCTTTAAATGTCCCCTTTTAAGTCTTAATTATAATCACACGAGACACCGATATGGTACATGTAAGGTCTTTTTATCAGCTGGGAGGAGAAAGAAGCTGGGAGTAACATTACATCCTGGTACCTAACAGACGCGCACACACAGATACACAAACACACACACAAACACACACATGTACACAGACAGACACAGATACACACACATATACACAGACACATGTACACAGACACACAGACAGACACAAATACACACAGACAGACACACACATATACACAAACACACAGACACATGCGCTGACAGACACAGAGACACACACATACCTAGGCACACACACACAGACACAAACATACACAGACACACACACACAGATTCACAAGACACAAACACACAGAGATATATACACAGACACACACCCAAACACACGCACACACTGACTGTTTATGTATAATCACAGACTCTGTGTGTGTGTGTGTGTGTCTGTGTGTGTGTGTGTGTGTGTGTGTGTGTGTGTGTTGTGCAAATTGTTTCAGGCCTTGAAATGAGTTAACCAAAGTCTCGATGGTCTGAACTGGTCTTTACTGGTTTATTAAAATCAAAAAGTGACGATCAAGAAGTGACGACAAGAGCAGCTTGGCGTGTTGTTGTAATTCATTTTATTAAAGTGTTGCGTTCTGTGTCGACACGTCACAACAACACAAACACACAAACAACGCAAAGCAACGCAACGCGACCTCCTCTGTACAAACAACCTAGAAAACCTGCGTCTGCTACAAATATAGAGTTCAGTTCAGCTCACGTTGCCACAGAAAGGTCAAGAGCTCAAATCACGTTCTTCAGATTTGAACAGTTTGGATGGTTTCATTACTTTCAGAGTTTTAAAATATGTTTGTTTTTTTATGTAAAACAACCCAAACCCTGAGCATAACTGTTCCTTTATCATGTGCTGTTCTGGATGGTATATATATATTTATATTTAGAGATCAACAATGAGCGCACACTTTTTAAAAGGCTCTGAATTTTCCCCATTTAATATCTCCGTTGATGTTTCATTGCGCGCTTGTCAGAGATGCTTACAAGTCTCTCCTGCCAAATATACACCAAACTGGTTCTTCTTTTCCTAAACCCAGCCCTGTTAGCCTGGGTAGACCCTGACCAACGTCCGGCAAATTTGAGATTCTGCTCTGCAGGTCAGTCTGGCGAAGAGCCCATTCAAACCCATTTCCAATGTCCCCAAAATCGAGGCACCAATCACAACCGTGGAGGCGGGCTCTTTTCCTAAACCCAACCAGTTCTTCTTTACCTAAACCCAACCGGTTCTTCTTTTCCTAAACCCAACCGGTTCTTCTTTACCAGAACCCAACCGGTTCTTCTTTACCTAAACCTAACCGGTTCTTCTTTTCCTAAACCCAACCGGTTCTTCTTTACCTGAACCCAACCGGTTCTTCTTTTCCTAAACCCAACCAGTTCTTCTTTTCCTAAACCCAACCAGTTCTTCTTTACCTAAACCCAACCAGTTCTTCTTTTCCTAAACCCAACCGGTTCTTCTTTTCCTAAACCCAACCGGTTCTTCTTTACCTGAACCCAACCAGTTCTTCTTTTCCTAAACCCAACCGGTTCTTCTTTTCCTAAACCCAACCGGTTCTTCTTTACCTAAACCCAACCAGTTCTTCTTTACCTGAACCCAACCGGTTCTTCTTTTCCTAAACCCAACCGGTTTTCTAAACCTAACCGGTCTTTCTTTACCTGAACCTAACCGTTCTTCTTTCCCCTAAACCCAACCGGTTTTCTTCTTTTCCTAAACCCAACCGGTTCTTCTTTACCTAAACCCAACCGGTTCTTCTTTACCTAAACCCAACCGGTTCTTCTTTTCCTAAACCCAACCGGTTCTTCTTTACCTAAACCCAACCGGTTCTTCTTTACCTAAACCCAACCGGTTCTTCTTTACCTAAACCCAACCGGTTCTTCTTTACCTAAACCCAACCGGTTCTTCTTTTCCTAAACCCAACCGGTTCTTCTTATCCTAAACCCAATCGGTTCTTCTTATCCTGAACCCAACCGGTTCTTCTTTACCTAAACCCAACCGGTTCTTCTTATCCTAAACCCAACCGGTTCTTCTTTACCTGAACCCAACCAGTTCTTCTTTTCCTAAACCCAACCGGTTCTTCTTTACCTAAACCCAACCGGTTCTTCTTATCCTAAACCCAACCGGTTCTTCTTTACCTGAACCCAACCGGTTCTTCTTTACCTAAACCCAACCGTAGCCTCGCGATAACACACCACGTGGCTTTAGGAACGTGGCGTGTACGTTTACCTGAAGTCGTGATGTCACGTTGACCTATCGTAGACTTCAGTGGTCGAAGTCTCGGGTTAGTTTGAGTTCATTGGGAATAATTATTCCAAACAAGGCCGATTTCATACGAAGTTCTAGCTTCTTCTTTTCTTAAAGTTTTTTTTTTTAACGGATAGGACGGTTGCAGGCAGAGAGAGGGGGAAGACATGCAGCGAAGGGCCGCAGGTCAGACCTGAACCCTGGGCCGCTGCGGTAAGGACTGAGCCTTGGTACGTGGCTCTACCAGGTGAGCTACCAGGGCACCCCCCGAACTTCTTTATGGCTGATAATCACAATCCTTATGGAGCAAATAAACGGAATTTTTATTTTTTTTTACTTCTGGATCCCCACTGTTGAGCTCTATTATTCAGTCTTTCCAGAAAAATGTTTTTTTGTGATTGTTGTGGTGCAAAAATCGTTGATTATGCGGCACGTTTTCTTAAAAAATGCGATGGAATATGCGGGATATTTATGCTATTTTATGCGCTGAAATTGTGGGAACTTGCAAAAATTGTGGTTTGATGAAAAAGAGAAAAATTGAAAAAAGTTAACTCAAAAAAGTCAACTTTCTGCTAAGATATACAGCACAGGCCAAAAGTTTGGACACATCTTCTCATTCAATGCGTTTCCTTTTTATTTTCATGACTATTTACATTGTAGATTCTCACTGAAGGCATCAAAACTATGAATGAACACATATGGAATTATTATAAAAAAACATGTCTTATATTTTTGATTCTTCAAAGTAGCCACCCTTTGCTTTTTTGATAACCCTGCAAACCCTTGGTGTTCTCTCAATGAGCTTCGTGAGGTAGTCACCTGAAATGGTTTTACCTTCACAGGTGTGCTTTGTCAGGGTTCATTAGTGGAAGTTTTTCCCTTATTAATAAAAAAGCAAAGGGTGGCTACTTTGAAGAATCTAAAATATAAGACATGTTTTCAGTTATTTCACACTTTTTTGTTAAGTCCATAATTCCATATGTGTTCATTCATAGTTTTGATGCCTTCAGTGAGAATCTACAATGTAAATAGTCATGAAAATAAAAAGGAAACACATTGAATGAGAAGGCGTGTCCAAACTTTTGGCCTGTACTGTATATTATGTGAGTTTTTTTGCCAAGAAAATGCACGGATTATGAAATCATGCAAGCTCCGCATATTTTGCGCCGAAATCGGCAATTTATGCAGCAAAAGTTCAGACTTTTGCTGATTATTCGTTGAATTATGCGATTGCATAATCACGTTTTTTCTGGAGGGACTGATTAATACTAATGATTAAAAATAAATGAAACAAAGCTTTCGATACTGATTTGGACGTCAACTAACGTCGGCAACGATCGAAGCGTTGAAGCTCCGAAACGTTTGGGTAAACGTGGGGGAAAGGTTAAAGAAACACGTTCAATCTCTCTCGTAGGATCCTTTCCTTAATGCCGTCACACGCCCCTTCTCGCGCAATACTGGACCAAGTTTAAAGATTGTTGTCCGCAAACGTAGGAAAATAGTTTGGAAAAATACCCAAGTGACCCCTTCTAACTTGTGGAGACTTAGTGTGAGTTCATTGGGAATCATTATCTCACTACAAAACAAAGAAAACCTCCCCAAAATGATCGGGAAACATTCTCTAAAACATTCATCACGACATCGTCTACGTACATGTTGAGTCTCTAAAACACGATTCTTGTTCTGAAGCAGGGCTCCTACGCAGAGTTACTCCGGATCGCTGGGATCGATTGTTTGGCCTTTCTTTAAACCAATCACAGTTGTCTTGGGCGGTGCTGTACTGTATCTTTAGTCTCTTTTATATAGGCCTTAGTGGTCCCCTAATACTGTATCTGAAGTCTCTTTTATATAGGCCTTAGTGGTCCCCTAATACTGTATCTTTAGTCTCTTTTATATAGGCCTTAGTGGTCCCCTAATACTGTATCTGAAGTCTCTTTTATATAGACCTTAGTGGTCCCCTAATACTGTATCTGAAGTCTCTTTTATATAGACCTTAGTGGTCCACTAATACTGTATCTGAAGTCTCTTTTATATAGGCCTTAGTGGTCCCCTAATACTGTATCTGAAGTCTCTTTTATATAGACCTTAGTGGTCCCCTAATACTGTATCTGAAGTCTCTTTTATATAGACCTTAGTGGTCCCCTAATACTGTATCTGAAGTCTCTTTTATATAGACCTTAGTGGTCCTCTAATACTGTATCTGAAGTCTCTTTTATATAGACCTTAGTGGTCCCCTAATACTGTATCTGAAGTCTCTTTTATATAGACCCTAGTGGTCTATTAAGTGCCTTAAACCTGCATCCTAGGGTTGAATGCACTTAACTGTAAGTCGCTTTGGATAAGAGCCTCAGCTAAATGACATGTAATGTAATGTAAAGTTGACATTTTCAGCGTGGAGCTCACTAGCTCGAAGTTCGTTGTTGTTTCCCGAAGACAACGGCAACACACACAGAGAGAGAGAGAGAGAGAGAGAGCGGACAGGAAGTCAGGTTCTATCCTGGAAATGAGCTCCCGTTGATCCGGACTAACCTGACTGCGAGGAACCCTGCGTAACATCCTGGTATTTATTTTTATTTGTTAATGTTTTTTTTTTCTTTTTCTGTCTACTGTGACTCCACAAACCTTTTCACATCAGAGATGATAAGAAACACAATAACCGATGGGCGTCAAAGTGCAAAGAGTGGCGACGATGCTGTAACGGTGAAGAGGGGGATCATGGGTAAGGGTGGAGCTCCCCGGCGGTGGCGGCGGTCGTCAGGCGCTGCTCGTCGCCGTTGGTGTGCACGGTGAAGCTGCTGTGGCGGCTGCCCCAGTCGTAGCAGTCGGAGGAGAGGCTGTCGGAGGAGAGACCACACACGTTCAGCCCAGGACTGCCAGACACTGGAAGACCAACTTCTAACCACGATCGTTTCTTATTTTTGGAATTCATGGCCAATAAACCTTGTGTATACGAAGTTATACCTCATTTTTTTTTTGTTAAAAAAAAGCTGAAATTAGTAATAATTTTGACTAATGTTAGAGGAACGTACGTTGATGGATAATCAGAGGCTGGTGTACAGTATGTCAAAGTTTAGTCAGGATACCTTTAAACCATTTACATTATTTTCTCTCAGCTCCCAGCTAACGTTAAACACATACAGTACAGGCCAAAAGTTTGGACACACCTTCTCATTCAATGCGTTTCCTTTTTATTTTCATGACTATTTACATTGTAGATTCTCACTGAAGGCATCAAAACTATGAATGAACACATATGGAATTATGTACTTAACAAAAAAGTGTGAAATAACTGAAAACATGTCTTATATTTTAGATTCTTCAAAGTAGCCACCCTTTGCTTTTTTATTAATAAGGGAAAAACTTCCACTAATGAACCCTGACAAAGCACACCTGTGAAGGTAAAACCATTTCAGGTGACTACCTCATGAAGCTCATTGAGAGAACACCAAGGGTTTGCAGAGTTATCAAAAAAAGCAAAGCGTGGCTACTTTGAAGAATCTAAAATATAAGACATGTTTTCAGTTATTTCACACTTTTTTGTTAAGTACATAATTCCATATGTGTTCATTCATAGTTTTGATGCCTTCAGTGAGAATCTACAATGTAAATAGTCATGAAAATAAAAAGGAAACGCATCGAATGAGAAGGTGTGTCCAAACTTTTGGCCTGTACTGTACATGTAATAGTCATCATATGGGAAGACTGGGGATCGTTGCAGGACTACAACTAAGATTCCTTTTGCAGACTGATCTCTATAAGTGGCGTATGTACGACGCGCCAATCCGTATGCTATTTAGGCGTGTTACCAAGACGCATAATCGCTTTTTAGCGTGTTTATCAACGCAATTCGCTCGCCATTGACCTACGTTACGAGGGAATAGCCATAGCGAGTAGTATAAAGGGACGTAGGTCCACAGAGGGAGGTTGGTTGGGGGGTGGAGAGGTAAAGCACAGGACTTTCACCCAGGAGAGCCAGGATCGGGTCCCATGTGTGGCGATTTTCAGCTGTTTTTATTTTTTTAAGCCTTCCCCCGATGTTTCTTTCCTAAACCCAACCGTTTATTGTTTTCCTAAGCGTGTTTTTGTCGTTTCTTTTTGTGTTTTTGTCGTTTTTTTTTAGTGTTACTAAAGCCTTTCCCTGTGTTCCTTTCCTAAACCCAACCTTTTCTTTTTTCTTTTCTTTTTTTCACGCGCGTCTGACGTTGTTCTCGCGATTAGACGCCACGTGGCGTGTGTGTTTACATCCGCTGTATACAGCGTAGACGTACAGGTGGAGAGCTGAAAACGCGTCCAGATAACACGCCACTTGGCTTTAGGAAAGTTGGCGTGTATGTTTACGCGAAGTCATGATGCCACGTTGCCTTTTTGAGAAATGTAACCAAGCTAGCTATCTACTGCTAGCGTTAGCGTAAAAGGGGAACATTTGATTTTTTTTTTTTTTAGAGAGAAAAAAAATTTGTTTGGAAAAAAAAACATCAAACTTTGGAATCAAAAAGCGTTAAAAGAAGCTTTAAAGAAATTAAAAAAACATTTAAAAAAGCAGCAAATGTCGAAAAATAATTTCCCTTGTCCGTTCAGGCCAAGCCCCCGAGGAACCGTATCGGGGCTATCGGCTAACGTTAGCGTTGGCTAGTAGCACGACATGATGAATGAACGAATGCGAGCCGTCAAAACAAAAAAAAGTGGAAATAAATTTAATTATAAATTTATTAAAAAGTGTTAAAAAAACATTTCTTTCTTACTCGCATGTCTGCAACTCATTCTGTTAAAAACTAATCCTAAGAATATCGGTTACATCCCTTTTCAGTAAATATAAAAAACTCTAGAACTGCTCCCTCTTAGTGGACTAATCAGTGGTTCTGGTCTTAGTCAACTTAGATCTCTGTACTCCATTAGTCATGTCTGATGCTGTTTTCATGCTGAATGACTTATTACCAAGAAACGTACGAGCTCATCTCTGGTAAACACAAGAATTAAAGTGGTGCTTTTAGCACGACTCTTTGCGGAGAAACTCAGACTTACAGATCTGTCGATTAAATCAACTAATCGATCAGTCGGTACGATTGAATGAGTGTTAGTCGACTGAGAATCTCTTCAATCGAGCAGCGCCCTAGTACAAAACTTTATTGGTTATGTCACGGGGCGGAAGTGGACGTTTTTATTTGAGCATGCTTTTATTGGATTGCTGTGTTTTTATTGTTTGCTGTGATTTTTTTTAATCTTTTTATTGCATGCTTTTATTCTGAAATGTGAGTGTTTGCATTGTCGGTCACTTCCGCCACTGAACATTCTTAGCAGGCCTAATCAGGCTAAATCACTTTCACCTGGGGGTGAGAGGGTAGTTGATTGGCCCTAGTATAAACGGGCAGGACCTTAGAAAAAAAAAGAGAGGGGAGGCACATGGGACAAGCAGAGGCCTTGGTGAACACGAGGAAGGCCTGAGAGACATCCAGGAAGGCGTGGAGATACGACAGAACGCCCGGAACGAGCGGCGAAGCAGGTGGGAGCTCGGACAAAGACACAAAGGGAAACCACCTTAGAGCGGCCTGAAGCTACAGCGAAGGAACCCAAACACCGACCGCTAGCGGAGGAAGTGGGAGAGTGTGGAGCTCTCCCTTCCGCGCAAGTCCCGTTTTGTGACCGGTGTTGGGTGGGGATAAACGAGATGAAGTGGTAACCGTTGACCCGAGGAGGGCCGCATAAGGAGAGGAAACTGGTTGCCAGCAGAACCCTGTGGACTTCGTGGACTTTGTAAAGTCAAGACTCCCATTCTGTTTGGACTGTTTTTTTAGTCGATTTTTAATTAGTCGGTTTAGTTTTTTTTTTTTTTTGTACATTTTATTGTTTTATTCTTGTTTAAAATAAATTGGTTTCTGAAACTTCTTGTTTTACTCATTGTTTTAAAATACACTTTTTACTGCTCTCCCCTGGAACAAAGAACCTGTTTTTACCCTTTTACTGGTTGTAGTTTTAAAGAGGTCCTAGGCCTCAATAAAACCTAGGTGGCGTTGTCGGCCCTTTTTTATCCCTATATTTATATTTTATCAGTTTTTTTTTATATATATATATATATATATATTTGATATTTTAAGTTTAAAACTTTTACCTTTAAAACCCCCCCCCGTTTATTACAGTTATATTATTATAATCACTGATTACAGCAGCAGTAGCCAGCGGTGGGGTTCGTACCTCGCTGATGCATTCTGGGGGGGAATGCTCCAGGCCAGGTCGTCGTCGCTGTCGTAGCGCCGAGGGTTGTCGAAGAAATATCCTCTGGAGGAGAGAACGTGGTTCGGGATCCCCGCAGCGCTCTGGGGACACAAAGGAGTCGCCGTGAATACACCTGAACGCCGACAGCCATTCTTCCCAAGTCAGGGAAACGTTTACTGGTCGGTTTGTCATGTCGGGAGAAATGTTTCAGGAGATGTTAGTGACTAATCAGGCGGACGAAATTCACCATCACCGAACTCCACCAGACTCCATGTAAATAATCAGGACTTTTATCACCGTAAAAAAAAAAAACACCCCAAAAAAAAAAAACTACCAAAAACCCGTCTTTGTTCATCTTTCAACTGTTCCAACAATCACCGCTCTGGTTTGGTTGACATAAACTCTTAATTCACCCATTTACATGTGGAGATATGCTGGCTCTATACACGTAAAAGTCCCTGATTATTTCAAGGAGTCTGGTGGAGATATGCTGGCTCTATACACGCTAAAAGTCCTGATTATTTACATGGAGTCTGGTGGAGATATGCTGGCTCTATACACGCTAAAAGTCCTGATTATTTACATGGAGTCTGGTGGAGATATGCTGGCTCTATACACACTAAAAGTCCTGATTATTTACATGGAGTCTGGTGGAGATATGCTGGCTCTATACACACTAAAAGTCCTGATTATTTACATGGAGTCTGGTGGAGTTTGGTGATGGTGATGTCGGGGCTGTTTCATGTTAAACTAAAAGGATCTTACTCTTTAACTAAAAGGTCTATCTCTGTAGGGATCCATCCCATAATGTTGCCAGGCACTTAGAATAATAATCTGAGTCTGTCAGCAGCAACAACAGAACTCAATCGCTCAATACTGTTTATTATTATTATTCTATTTCTCCCATGCTTCCTTGGTGGGATGAACTAAGACGCGAGGAAGGGAAGCAAGTGAAGATACCAAGGATGCAATTTAATGACCTGAGACGTTGACCATCCCTAGAGGAACTTCTACGGCTTCAAAAAGGCAGAGGACTGACCCGTTCCTGAGGCGGCCGGCGCACCCTGAAGAAGAAGACGACCAGCGATGTCGGCAGCAGCTCCCAGACGAACAGAATCACCCCGAACACGACGTAGCCGCCGTCTCCTAGCGACGAGCGGAGGTCCGCCTGCAGACACAAACACAGGGCAACGATTACTACAGCTTCAATCCACTTTTTAATTTGTTATTTTACCTTTATTTTACCAGGGAAAAGAATCACATTGAGATTACAATCTCTTTCACTAGTGAGCCCTGGCCAAGAAGGCAGCACATAGAGCACACGTGTCAAACTCGAGGCCCGCGGGCCAAATCCGGCCCCTTTCAGATTGTGATCCGGCCCATATATCAATTTAGGTTGAATAAATAAAAAATAAAAAAATAAAATAATAAAAAAAATAATAAAATAATATAAAATAATATAAAATAAAATAATATAAATAAAATATAATAATAAAATAAATTTTTGGCCCGCCTAGTTTTTGTAGCTTTTTCTGAAGTTTTTGTCGCTTTTGGTGCCTTTTTTGCGACATTTTTTCTACTTTTTCTGACGTTTTTGGGGTCTTTTCTGGCTTTTTTTTTTCCAATGTTTTTGTTGCTTTTTTGACTTTTTTTTCCCGCTTTGTTCTTTGATGGCTAAGTTACTTTTTGGGGGGCTTTACGTTGACCAAACTGTAAGTGAAAAAGGTTATATGAGAGACCCAATAATCCAGTAAAAGACTTTTTCGATGAAATAAAAGCATGTGAATAAATTAAACGTGTCTGGCCCTTCGATGTCATTCTCATTTTCCAGTGTGGCCCTCTGGGAAGTTTAGTTTGACGCCTCCTGACATAGAGGACACACTTTAACAGACAACAAGTAACAGAGAGACAGGGATTAAAAACAGAAAATCACATTTTAAAAACAAGCGCAGACATGTTGATGTATTTGATTTGGGAAGGACTTGAACTCAGCATGTGAAACTCATTCCATGAAGTGGGAGCACTGTAACTAAAAGCAGTTTTGCCAAATTCTGCTTCAGTTTGAGGAACATCATACAGTATGTATCTACTTGGTCTTGAGATTGTATTCAGATCTACTAGGTGCTAAAAAAAGGTGTAGTTAAATATGAGGGAGTGTGTCCAGTTATTGATTTGTACACAAAGGTCAACCAATGTTTGAGCCATTTCATAGAATACACAGTGATGGGTAGAGTGCTTTGCATGCATTATTTTTGAGTTTTTGGTCGTAATTAATAAACAATGCACAATAAACAAACCGTAACAGTCACAAAATACCCTCCCTCCCTTAACCAACAATTGTCTCGGAGGACTATAAATGAGTAAGTAAATAAGCTTTGCAAAACTGAAGAAACTGAAGAAAAGGTAGACTCAACCATAGATATAGTTCTATATCTATGGACTCAACCAGCTTTTTCCTGACTGGATCTGAAATAAAAACCCAGCATTCATTTCAATTTAGTGAGTAACTGCTCAATATGCAAATTAAAAGACATGTCTTTCTCCAGTGTAAATCCCAGGTTATGTGTATGAGCAAACTAATTCGATTGGCCTGGCCTGTGATGTGTGGAGGTGAGGCAGGGAAGGTCCAGGCTAGTGAAAAACATTTATTCGGGCTACGTTTAGACGGAAACGATCTGAAGAGAAAACGCAAAAGTGGCGTTGCGTTCTCACTTTTTATTCCGCGTTTAGATGAGAGTTTTTTGGGGGGGGCAATCTGCGTGCGAGAATATTAAGAGAATATGAAGAGAATATTAAGAGAATAAGAAGAGAATATTAAGAGAATATTAAGAGAATAAGAAGAGAATATTAAGAGAATATTAAGAGAATAAGAAGAGAATATTAACAGAATATTAACAGAATATTAACAGAATAAAAAGAGAATATTAAGAGAATAAGAAGAGAATATTAAGAGAATAAAAAGAGAATATTAAGAGAATAAGAAGAGAATATTAAGAGAATATTAAGAGAATAAGAAGAGAATAAGAAGAGAATATTAAGAGAATAAGAAGAGAATATTAAGAGAATATTAAGAGAATATTAAGAGAATAAGAAGAGAATAAGAAGAGAATATTAAGAGAATATTAAGAGAATATTAAGAGAATAAGAAGAGAATATTAAGAGAATAAGAAGAGAATAAGAAGAGAATAAGAAGAGAATATTAGGCAAGGCAAGGCAGCTTTATTTGTAGAGCACATTTCAGCAACAGGGCAATTCAAAGTGCTTTACATAAAACATTAAAGAGCAGTTAGAAAACAATTTAAAACAATTTAAAACATTAATAAACAAATTAAAACAAGAATAAAATTGATAGTGCAGTATAAGAATAAAAGTTACAGTGCAGTATAAGAAATTAAAGTTAATAAAATAGATTATTTAAAGAAAAGCAACATCAAAAAGATAGGTCTTTAGCTTAGATTTAAAAGAACTGAGAGTTGGAGCAGACCTGCAGGTTTCTGGGAGTTTGTTCCAGATGTGTGGAGCATAAAAACTGAACGCTGCTTCCCCCTGTTTAGTTCTGACTCTGGGGACAACAAGTAGACCTGTCCCAGACGACCTGAGAGGTCTGGGTGGGTCATAGTGTAGCAGACCTGTCCCAGACGACCTGAGAGGTCTGGGTGGGTCATAGTGTAGCAGACCTGTCCCAGACGACCTGAGAGGTCTGGGTGGGTCATAGTGTAGTAGACCTGTCCCAGACCACCTGAGAGGTCTGGGTGGGTCATAGTGTAGCAGACCTGTCCCAGACCACCTGAGAGGTCTGGGTGGGTCACGGTGTAGCAGACCTGTCCCAGACCACCTGAGAGGTCTGGGTGGGTCATAGTGTAGTAGACCTGACCCAGACCACCTGAGAGGTCTGGGGGTCATAGTGTAGCAGACCTGTCCTAGACCACCTGAGAGGTCTGGGTGGGTCATAGTGTAGTAGCCTGTCCCAGACCACCTGAGAGGTCTGGGTGGGTCATAGTGTAGTAGACCTGTCCCAGACCACCTGAGAGGTCTGGGTGGGTCATAGTGTAGCAGACCTGTCCCAGACCACCTGAGAGGTCTGGGTGGGTCATCAGTGTAGTCAGACCTGTCCCAGACCACCTGAGAGGTCTGGGTGGGTCATAGTGTAGTAGACCTGTCCCAGACCACCTGAGAGGTCTGGGTGGGTCATAGTGTAGTAGACCTGTCCCAGACCCCTGAGAGGTCTGGGTGGGTCATAGTGTAGTAACCTGTCCCAGACCACCTGAGAGGTCTGGGTGGGTCATAGTGTAGTAGACCTGTCCCAGACCACCTGAGAGGTCTGGGTGGGCCGCAGTGTAGTAGCAGATCAGAAATGTATTTTGGCCCTAAACCGTTTAGTGATTTATAAACCAGTAAAAGTATTTTGAAATCAATCTTTGAGGCACTGGAAGCCAGTGTAGAGACTTCAGTACTGGAGTGATGTGATCCACTTTCCTGGTTTTAGTGAGGACTCGAGCAGCAGCGTTCTGAATCAGCTGCAGCTGTCTGATTGATTTTTAGGGAGACCTGTAAAGACCTCGTTACAGTAGTCAAGTCTACTGAAGATAAAAAGCATGGACAAGTTTTTCCAGATCTTGCTGAGACATAAGTCCTTTAACCCTTGATATATTTTTAAGGTGATAATAGGCTGATTTTTTAATTATGTTAATGTGGCTGTTAAAATTCAGGTCTGAGTCCATGACTACACCAAGATTTCTGGCTTTGTCTGTTGTTTTTAACATTGTCGTTTGAAGCTGAGCTGACTTTCAATCGTTCTTCTTTTTAACTTTACTCCAAAAAAAAAAAAACCCCCCTTTCTCCTCCTTAAATTAATTTAAGAAAGTTCTGGCACATCCAATCATTAATTTGTTCAATGCACATATTTAATTGTTGTATTGGGCTATAGTTCCCTGGTGATAAGGTTATGTAAATTTGTGTGTCATCTGCATAACTAGGTGTTATTTTTTTGTTGTTTTCCATAATCTGAGCCAGTGGAAGCATGTAGATGTTGAACAGAAGAGGCCCCAGAACTGAGCCTTGGGGAACTCCGCACGTCATATTTGTATGCTCAGATGTATAATTACCTATAGACACAAAGTAGTCCCTATTCTTTAAATAGGATTCAAACCACTTTAGTAATGAGCCAGAAAGACCAACCCAGTTTTCCAATCGGTCAAGCAATATGTCATGGTCTACTGTATCAAATGCAGCACTAAGATCAAGTAATACTAAGACTGAAATTTTGCCACTATCTGTGTTTAAGTGGATGTCATTAAAGACTTTAACAAGAGCCGTCTCAGTGCTGTGGTGTGGTCGAAAACCTGACTGGAAGGCATCAAAACTGTTGTTTAGTGATAAGAAAAGGTTGAGTTGTTGAAAAACCACTTTTTCTATGATTTTACTTAAAAATGGAAGGTTTGATATTGGCCTATAGTTGCTCATTAGTGTCGTGTCTAGATTGTTCTTTTTTAGGAGTGGCTTGATGACTGCAGTTTTCAGGGCCTGTGGAAAGATACCTGAGAGCAGAGACGTATTTACAATATTTAGAAGATCAGAAGCCAAACACTTCGAAACATTTTTGAAAACACCCGTTGGTAGAATATCAAGGCAACAGGAGGAGGTTGTCAGCTGTTGTATAATGTCCTCCAGGTTTTTAAGGTTGATCGTATGAAATTGTGTCATGTTGGAATTAGTTTTGTATGCGGCATACTGTGACAACACATATCCTGTACTTGATATGGAGGCACTGACTGTTTGTCTAATTTTCTGAATTTTGTCTGTGAAGAAGGAGGCAAAGTCATTGCAAGCCTTGGTAGACAACAGCTCAGATGCTACTGGTACTGGAGGGTTGGTTAATCTATCAACAGTAGCAAACAAAGCACGTGAATTATTATTGTTCTGGCGATAATGTCAGAGAAAAAGGACCGTCTTGCATTCTTAGTTCCAGATTATAAATGCGAAGTCTCCTTATAAGTGTTATAGTGGACCTTGGAGATTGGATTTTCGCCAACTGCGCGCTCAGCTTTTCGACACTCTTATTTTTCTGTTCTCACACCTATAACATTTCTCCATGGAGATCTTTTCTTACCAGAGACAGCTTTAACCTTAGTGGGAGCAATAGCATCCATAACATTCGTAATTTTACGGTTGAAATTATCTACCAGCTCAGTGACTGAGACCCCAGTGAGGGTGGGTGTAGAGGAGAAAAGCTGAATGAATGATTCACTGGTGTTTTCAGTGATATACCGTTTTCTGATTATTAAGAGAATAAGAGCAGCAGATTAAAGAGATCACCTGTCTCTCTGTGTGTGTGTGTGTGTGTGTGTGTGTGTGTGTGTGTGTGTGTGTGTGTGTGTGTGTGTGTGTGTGAGAGTGTGTGTGTGTGATTAAAGAGATCACCTGTCTCTGTGTGTGTGTGTGTGTGTGTGTGTGTGTGTGTGTGTGAGTGTGTGTGTGTGTGTGTGTGTGTGTGATAAAGAGATCAACGGTGGGTGGGGTTGTGTGTGTGTGTGTGTGTGTGTGTGAGTAAGAAAGTGTGTGTGTGTGTGTGTGTGTGTGTGTGTGTGTGTGTGTGTGTGTGTGTGTGTGTGTGTGTGTGTGTGATTAAAGAGATCATGTTTCATGTGTGTTTGTTGTGTGTGTGTGTAAAAAAACTGTCATATCAATAGGATGGTGTTCGTGCCACAGTTACACCCCCACATGAATCATAACACACCACACACACACACACACACACACAACACACACACACACACACACACACACACACACACACACACCAACAACAACACAAGACACACAGACAAACACACACACACACACATACAACACACACACACACACACAGCACACACAATACACACACACACACACACACACACATACACACAACACACACAAAACACACACACACACACACAGCACACACAATACACACAAAAACACACACACACACACACACACAACACACACACACACACACACACACAACACACAATACACACCCACAACAACACACACACACAACACACAACACACAACACACAATAACACACAAAAACACCACACACACAAAAACAACAAAAAAACAACACACACACACACACACAACAAACACACAAAAAACAAACACAAACAACACACAAAACAACACACAAAACAAAACAAAAAAAAAGACAAAAACACAAACACAAAAACAAAACAAAAAAACAACACAAAAACAAAAAAACAAAAAAAAAAAAAGAAAAAGAGAAAAAAGAGAAAAAAAAGAAAAAAAAGAAGAAAAAGAGAGAGAAAAAAAAAGAAAAAGAGAAAAAGAGAAAAAGAAAAGAGAAAAAAAAAAAGAAAAAAAAATAAGAAGAGAATAAAAAAAGAAGAGAAATAAGAAAAGAATAAGAAGAGAAATTAAGAGAATAAAAGAATAAGAAAAAAAAAGAAAAAAAAGAATAAAAGAAAAGAAAAGAAAGAGAAAAGAAGAAATTAAGAGAACAAGAAGAAATTAAGAATAAAAGAGAATAAGAAGAGAATAAAGAGAATAAAAGAGAAAAGAATAAAGAGAAAAAGATAAAAAAAAATAAAGAATAAGAAGAGAATATTAAGAGAATAAGAAGAAAGAAAAGAGAACAAAAGAAACATAAGAGAACATTAAGAGAACAAGAAGAAAAAAAAAAGAGAATAAGAAGAGAATATGAGAAAAGAAGAGAACATTAAGAACATT
Source organism: Perca fluviatilis (assembly GCF_010015445.1). NCBI lineage: Eukaryota > Metazoa > Chordata > Actinopteri > Perciformes > Percidae > Perca > Perca fluviatilis. The sequence continues at coordinate 53,636 of NC_053112.1, read as the reverse complement.
AAGAGAATAAAAAGAACATTAAGAGAATAAGAAGAGAATATTAAAAAACAAAGAGAATAAAAGAGAATAAGAAGAGAATATTAAGAAAAGAAGAGAACATTAAGAGAATTAAGAAAAGAAGAGAATATAAGAGAATAAGAAGAGAAATTAAGAGAAATAAGAGAATAAGAAGAGAATATTAAGAGAACATTAAGAGAACAAAAGAGAACAAGAGAGAAAAAGAAAAGAAAAGAAAAGAAAAAGAAAAAAGAGAATAAAGAGAAAAAAAAAGAACAAGAAGAGAATAAGAAGAGAATAAGAAGAGAATATAAGAACAAGAAGAGAACATTAAGAGAACAAAGAGAATAAAAGAGAATAAGAAGAGAACAAGAAGAGAATAAGAAGAGAACATTAAGAGAATAAGAAGAGAATAAAGAACAAAAGAGAACAAGAAGAGAATAATAAGAGAATAAGAAAGAAACATTAATAGAACAAAAAGAGAATAATAAGAGAATAAGAAGAGAAATTAAGAGAATAAGAAGAGAACAGTAAGAGAATATTAAGAGAATAAGAAGAGAATATTAAGAGAATATTAAAGAACAAGAAGAGAATAAGAAGAGAATAAGAAGAAATTAAGAGAATAAGAACAGAATAAGAACAGAATAAGAACAGAATATTAAAGAACATAAGAGAAAAAAAACATTAAGAGAATAAGAAGAGAACATTAAGAGAAAAGAAGAGAATAAGAAGAGAATAAGAAGAGAACATTAAGAGAACAAGAAGAGAATATTAAGAACAAAAGAGAAAGAGAACATTAAGAGAAAAAAGCAATAATAATAGAACAAAAAGAGAATATTAAGAGAATATTAAGAGAATATTAAGAGAATAAGAAGAGAATAAGAAGAGAATAAGAAGAGAATAATAAGAGAATATTAAGAGAATAAGAAGAGAATATTAAGAGAATATTAAGAGAATATTAAGAGAATAAGAAGAGAATATTAAGAGAATATTAAGAGAATATTAAGAGAATAAGAAGAGAATAAGAAGAGAATATTAAGAGAATAAGAAGAGAATAAGAAGAGAATAATAAGAGAATATTAAGAGAATAAGAAGAGAATAATAAGAGAATATTAAGAGAATAAGAAGAGAATAAGAAGAGAATATTAAGAGAATAAGAAGAGAATATTAAGAGAATAATAAGAGAATAAGAAGAGAATAATAAGAGAATATTAAGAGAATAAGAAGAGAATAAGAAGAGAATATGAAGAGAATATTAAGAGAATAAGAAGAGAATATTAAGAGAATATTAAGAGAATAAGAAGAGAATATTAAGAGAATAAGAAGAGAATATTAAGAGAATAAGAAGAGAGTATTAAGAGAATATTAAGAGAATAAGAAGAGAATATTAAGAGAATATTAAGAGAATAAGAAGAGAATATTAAGAGAATATTAAGAGAATAAGAAGAGAACAGACAGTACAGAGTGAAGAGGTTGGACGTGTACCTTTGACTCCAGGTAGATGTTGGCCAGCGACATCTTGGCGACCTTGTAGAGGCAGACGGAGAGCGAGACAGCGCAGAGGACGAACAGGCTGTCGTTGATGGTGACCCTCACCAGGACGATGGTCTTCACGTCGGCCGCGGCCATTTTGACCAGCAGCGCGCAGACCAGATTAACCACGAGGAAGAGAAGGCTGACGCCCAGGAAGACCAGATACAGAAAAAAAAAACAAAACGAACACAAACGAAAACAACAAGAAATAATAAGGAAAGGATAATAAGAAGAAATACTGGAACTAAAAGAAAAACAAGGATAAACGATCACAACAGGGGGGAAAAAATTGACGCCTTTGTTAACGGTTGTCAACCTTAGAAGTCACGGTTTTGACCGCTGGCCTTCCATACGAGGAGAAAGGACACACACAGCTAATGTTAAACACACAGACACGCACACACACAATAACGCTAATGTTAAACACCACAAACAAGAAGAAGATACAGAGGAAATGAGAGACGAACGAGGTCAAATATATGTGACTCTAACAGGCTGACAACATGTAGTAACAGTTAACAACACGTTGACAACACGTCACGCATCGTTAACGTGTTGTCAACGTGTTGTTAACGTGTTAGAATTCACATGTTTTTGACCTCGTTGGCTTTCCATACCGGAGGAGAAGGGACACACACACGTTAATGTTAAACACACAGACACGCACACACACACACGTTAATGTTAAACACGACAACAAGAAGACCAGATACAGGGGAAGTCTGGAGGAAACGGGACGCACACACGTTAACGTTAAACACACAGACACGCACACACGCAGACACACACGTTAACGTTAAACACAACAACAAGAAGACCAGATACAGGGGAAGTCTTGTGAATTCTAACACGTTGACAACACGTTGACAACACGTTAACGGTGCGTGAAAAATTGACGTGTTGTTAACGTGTCAACGTGTTAGAAGTCACGTGTTTTTGACCTCGTTGGCTTTCCATACCGGAGGAGAAGGGACACACACACGTTAATGTTAAACACGACAACAAGAAGACCAGATACAGAGGAAGTCTGGAGTATGGAAAGCCAACGAGGTCAAATACATGTGACTTCTAACACGTTGACAACACGTTGACAACAAGTTGACAACACGTTGACAACACGTCACGCGTCGTTAACGTGTTGTCAACGTGTTAACGTGTTAGAAGTCACATGTTTTTGACCTCGTTGGCTTTCCATACCGGAGGAGAAGGGACACACACACCTTAATGTTAAACACGACAACAAGAAGACCAGATACAGGGGAAGTCTGGAGGAAACGGGACGCACACACGTTAACGTTAAACACACAGACACGCACACACGCAGACACACACGTTAACGTTAAACACAACAACAAGAAGACCAGATACAGGGGAAGTCTGGAGGAGAAGGACACAATACGACAACGCTAATGTTAAACACCTACAACAAGAAGACCGAGATACAGAGGAAATCCGAGAATAGGAAGTTAACGAGGTCAAATACATGTGACTTCTAACACGCTGACAACACGCTGACAACACGTTGATTAACAACGCTGACAACACGCCACCGCCGCTAACGGTTGTCAACGTGTTGTTAACGCGGTTAGAAGTCAGCAGTTTTGACCCGCTGATTTCCATACCGGAGGAGAAGGGACACACACACGTTAATGTTAAACACGACAACAAGAAGACCAGATACAGAGGAAGTCTGAGGAACGGACGCACACGTAACATTAAACACAAGACAACGTCACACACACGCATCCGTAAAACACACAGACACGTAATACACACACACGACAGTTAAACAACAACAGCACAACAACAGCTAACGTAAGTAAACACACACATCACGCTATCATCACAATAACACGCAACATTACACACACGCACCTAACGCAAACAATACAGATATAACGCTAACACAATACACACGCTAACGCAACAAACACAGAGACGCACAACAATAATACGCACGTTAAACACCTACAACAAGAAGACCAGATACAGGGGAAGTCTGAGGAGAAGGGACACACAACACGCAATGTTAAACACCTACAACAAGAAGACCAGATACAGAGGAAGTCGAGAAAGCCAACGCGTCAACACACGCGACTTCCAACACGCTGACAACACGCTGATAACGTCACGCCACCGCTAACGGTTGTCAATGTGTTGTCAACGTGTTAGAAGTCACGTGTTTTTGACCTCGTTGGCTTTCCATTCTGGAGGAGAAGGGACACACACACGTTTACGTTAAACACGACAACACACACAGGAGGATCTAAAACAGAAGCTACTTCAAATGTGTGTGTGTGTGTGTGTGTGTGTGTGTGTGTGTGTGTGTGTGTGTGTGTGTGTGTGTGTGGGTGTCTGTGTGTGCGTGTGTGTGTGTCTGTCTGTGTGTGTGTGTGGGTGGGTGGGTGTGTGCGTCGTGTGGGTGTGTGTGTGTCTGTGTGGGTGTGTGTGTGATGCGCATACGCGCAGTTAAATGTTAAACACGACAACAAGAAGACCAGATACAGAGGAAGTCTGGAGGAGACGGACACACGTTAACTTTAAACACGACAACAAGAAGTGTGTGTCTGTGTGTGTGTGTGCGTGCATGTGTCTCTGTGTAGCTGTGGGGTCGTGGTCAGTGTGTGCGTCAGGTGTGTGCGTGTGTATGTGTGTATGTATGTGTGCATGTGTGCACGCGAGTGTGTGTGTGTGTTTGTGTGTCGTAGTGTGTGTGTGTGTGTGTCTGTATGTGCGGAGTGTGTGTGTCTGTATGTCTGTGTGTGTGTGTGTGTGTCTGTATGTGTGTGTGTCTGAAATTGTGTGTCTAAAACGTGTGTGTGTGTGTGTGTGTGTGTGTCAAATGTGTGTGTGTGTGTGTGTGTGTGTGCCGTGTGTGTGTGTCTGTATGTGCGGTGTGTGTGTGTCTGAAAGGTGTGTGTGTGTGTGTGTGTGTGTGTGTGTAGGGGGTGTGTGTGTGTGTGTGTGTGTGTGTGTGTGTGTGTGTGTGTGTGTGTGTGTGCTTACAGAGACAACCAATGGGAAGCGTGGGAAATGTCGCCCCCCTGTGGACATGCACATTAAATCACACTCACTGGGTCAAACCAAGTTCACTAAAAACATTCATGCAAATACAGCCAATCAAAGTGTGTTTCCATCCAGCTTAAAGTGAATAATAACAATAATAATAATAATAATAATAATAATAATAATAAGAATGGGAATTATGGCTCATTCAAACAGGATCAAATGTCACAATCAGAATGAATGCCATGGTGTCACAAGGACTACACACAGTTGGAGAGGTTGAGTCTGAATGAGTGTTAAAAGAGGAAGATGAGAGGGTGGGAATAAATGTGATGGGGGGGGGGATAAAAGACAAGTTACAATGAAGTTAGATTCGAGGATAAGAAAAGGGGAACATAGGGTCTAATAAAAATAAATAAATTGAAATGTGAGAACATAGGGCCTAATAAAAATAAATAAATTGAAATGTGGAACATAGGGCTAAAAAAATAAAAAAATGAAAGTAGAACATGGATTTGGGGAAAAAAAGGAAATGGGAAAAAAAGGGGGGAAAAAAAGAAATGGAAAAGTAAAATGAATGTGGATAGGAATGGAAAAAAAAAGGGAAGGGAGAACAAGGGAAAGGCAAAACGGAAAGGACAAGGGACGGAAGAATGGAAAAAAAATAAATTGAAAGTAAAAGGGTGAATGGAAAAATGGAAAAGTGGAATAGGAAATATGGAATGGAACGAATGACCCAGGAAAAGAAATGGAAGATACGGACCGGAAAAGGAATGGAACGACAACCAAAATGGAACAACGAAAACGTGGAAATGTGGAACGAGAAAATAACGGAAATGAAGGAAAATGGAGAACAGGGAAAAGAAAATGGAACACGAAAACGGAAATGGAACGAAGACGGAAAATAAGAAATAAAAAAATAACACACAAAAAAGGAATGGAACGCCGCGAAAAAAGGAATGGAAAAGAAAAGAATGGAATACAGCCCACGGAAAAGGAAATGGAAGAGGCCGACCGGAAAAAAAAAACGTGGAAATGGAACGACGGAAAAAAAACGGAAATGGAAACGACAAAAAACGGAAATGGAAGGGAAAATAAGGAATGGAATGAAAAAGGAAATGAAGGAAAAAAAGGAAATGGAACAGAAAAAGAAAGGACACGAAAAAAGAAATGGAAAGAAAGAGGAAAGGAATGGAAAGGAAAAGGAAATGGAAAAGGAAAAAGTGGAATGGAAAGGCAGGAAAAAAAAGGAAATGGAAGGCAAAGGAATGGAATACACGAAAAACGAATGGAATGGAATGGGACGGGAAAATAGGAATGGAATGGCCGGACGGAAAATGAAATGGAGAAAAGAATGGACAGGAATGGAATGGAATAACGGAAAATAAGAAAGGAATGGGGGAAGGGGAAATGGAATGGAACGAATGAAAAATGGAAATGGAATGGGGATGGAAAATGGAATGGAATGGAAAATGGAAAATGGAATGGAGAATGGAATGGAAAAATGGAATGGAATGATGAAAATCGGAATGGAATGAAAAAGGTGGAATGGAAGGAAGAATGGAATGGAGAAGGAGGAGGAATGGAATGGGAATGGAGGAATGGAATGGAATGGAAGGGAAAAGGAATGGAATGACAAGGAAATGGAAGGGAAGAATGGAAATGGAATGAAAATGGAAATGGAATAAATGGAATGAAATGGAAGGAGAAGAATGGAATGAAGAATGGGAATGGAATGGGAAAAGAAATAAAGAATGGAAAGAAAATGGAATGGAAGAAAATGGAATGGAATGAATGGAATGGAAGAGGGGAAATGGAAAGGAATGGAATGGAATGGAATGAATGGAATGGAATGAATGGAATAAAAGAATGGAATGGAATGGAATGGAATGGAAATGGAATGGAATGAAAATGGAATGGAAATGGAATGGAATGGAATGGAATGAAGAATGGAATGGAATGGAATGGAATGGAAATGGAATGGAATGGAATGGAATGGAATGGAATGGAATGGAATGGAATGCAATGGAGTGGAATCAACCCGAGTGCAATGGAATGGAACGGAATGGAATGGAAAGGAATGGAATGGAATGGAATGGAATGGAATGCAATGGAATGGAATGGAGGAATGGAATGGAATGGAATGGAATGGAATGGAATGGAATGGAATGGAATGGAATGGAATGGAATGGAAGGAAATCAACCCTAGTGGAATGGAATGGAAAAGAAATGGAATGGGAATGGAATGGAATGGAATGGAAGGAATGGAAGAATGGAATGAGGAATGGAAATGGAAAAAATGGAATGGAATGGAAAATGGAATGGAATGGAATAACGAAATGGAATGGAAATGAAAGTGGAATAAGAGAAATGGAATGAGAAAAGGAAATGGGAATGAAAGGAATGGGAAGAATGGAACAAATAACAAGAAAAAAAAAAAGGAAATGGAAAAAAGAAAAGAATAAAGGAATGGAATACAAAAAAAACGGAAATGGAAAGATGGAAAAAAGGAAGAAAAGAGAAAGAATGAAAAAAAAGAGAAAATGGAATGGAAAGAGAAAAAAGGAAATGGAGAAAAAGGAATGGAAGAGAAGGAAAAGAATGGAAATGGAAAGGAAGGAAAAAATGAATGGAAGAAAAAAAAAAATGGAAATGGAATGGAAAAAAGAAAGGAAAAAAGAATGAAAAAAAAAATGAAATGGAATGGAAGAAAAAAAGTGGAAATGGAAGAAAAGGAAATATAAGGAAAAAGGAAATGAGAAACGACGGAAAAATGGAAATGGAATGGCCAAAAAATGGGAATGGAATGGAAAGAATGGAATATGGAATGAATGGAAAATGAGAAATGGAAGGAGAAAATAAAATGAAGGAAGGGGAAAAGGAATGGAAGAAAGAATGGAAATGGAATGAGGAAAAAATGGAATGGGAGGGAACAAAATGGAATGGAATGGAAATAGAATGGAAGAATGGACGAAAATAGTGGAATGGAATGGAAGGAGAATGGAATGGAATGGAATGAGAGGAAAATGGAATGGAATGAAGAAAAAATGGAATGGAACACGGAATGGAATGGAATGACGGAAGAATGGAATGGAAGGAAAGGAAAATGGAATAGGAATGGAATGGAAAAATGGAATGGAATGGAATGGAATGGAATGGAAGGGAATGGAATGGAATGGAATGGAATGAATGGAAATGGAAATGGAATGGAAAATGGAATGGAATGAGGAAAAATGGAAATGGAATGGAATAAAATGGAAATGGAATGGAATGGAATGGAATGAAATGGAAAATGGAATGGAATGGAAGGAAAAATGTGGAATGGAATGGAAAGTGGAATGGAATGGAATGGAATGGAATGGAATGGAATGGAATGGAATGGAATGAATGGAATGGAATGGAATAGGGTAGGAAATGGAGAATGGAATGGAATAGGAATGGAATGGAAGGGAAATGGAAGAATGGAATGGAATAATGGAATGGAATGGAATAATGGAATGAATGGAATGGAAAAGAAATGGAATGAATGAATGGAATGAGGAATGAAAAGGAATGGAATGGAATGAAAATGGAATGAATAATGAAAGAATGGAATGGAATGGAAAAGGAATGGAATGGAATGGAATGGAATGGGAATGGAATGGAATGGAATGGAATGAAGGAGAATGGAATGGAATGGAATGGAATGGAATGGAAGAATGGAATGGGAATGGAATGGAAATGGAATGGAATGGAATGGAATGGAATGGAATGGAAATGGAATGGAATGGAATGGAATGGAATGGAATGGAAGGGAATGGAGGAAAATGGAATGAAGGAATGGAATGGAATGGAATGGAAAATGGAATGGAATGGAATGGAATGGAATGGAATGGAATGGAATGGGGGCCGGAAGAAATGGAATGGAATGGAATGGAAGGGAATGGAAATGGAATGGAATGGAATGGAATTGGAATGGAATGAGGGAAATGGAAAAGAACGGGAAATGGCCTAATTTTGGGGAAAAAAATTGTGAAATGTGAGAACATAGGGCCTAATATTGGGGACAAAAATTGTGAAATGTGGGAACATTTTTCACGAAAAATCGTGAAATGTGGGAACTAGGGCCTAATTTTGGAAAAAATAAATCTTGAAATGTGGGAACATAGGGCCTAATTTTGGGGACAAAAATCGTGAAATGTGGGAACTAGGGCCTAATTTTGGAAAAAAAAAAAAATTCGTGAAATGTGGGAACATAGGGCCGAATTTTGGAAAAAAAATTCGTGAAATGTGGGAACATAGGGCCTAATTTTGGGGAAAAAATTTTGAAATGTGAGAACATAGGGCCTAATTTTGGGGACAAAAATTGTGAAATGTGGGAACATTTTTCACGAAAAATCGTGAAATGTGGGAACTAGGGCCTAATTTTTGAAAAAAAAATCGTGAAATGTGGGAACATACGGCCTAATTTTGGGGAAAGAAATCGTGAAATGTGGGAACATACAGCCTAATTTTGGGGGAAAAAAAAGTGAAATGTGGGAACTAGGGCCTAATTTTGAAAAAAAAAATCGTGAAATGTGGGAACTAGGGCCTAATTTTGAAAAAAAAAATCGTGAAATGTGGGAACATAGGGCCTAATTTTGGGGGAAAAAATCGTGAAATGTGGGAACTAGGGCATAATTTTGGAAAAAATAAATCTTTAAATGTGGGAACATAGGCTGTGGAGACGACGTGCCGACGGTGTTCCCGTGTTACAAACGCTAGTTTGCTGCTCCGGCAAAAACTTACTGAACTCTGCTTCACTGTTTAAATTAGCAGCTATTTGCCTGGATTGCATTTGAATTACAATTGTTTTACTCAAGCACTTATACTTAGCTTCACTTACAGCGACTGACTCGCTGAATTTACAATTGTTAAAACACTGTTAGCTACTTTAGCTTAGCCATTAGCAATGGCTAATTCCTCTCCCTCTCCTGCTCTCTCTTGCTCTGTGTGTCAAATGTTTAGCTATTCCTCTGCCTCCTTTAGTGATAACGATACATGTAATAAATGTAGTATATTCGCTGTTTTGGAGGCAAGGCTTAGTGAATTTGAGTCACGGCTCCGCACCATGGAATCAGAATCGATAAGCTCCCGTAGCTAGCCAGCACCATGTAGTTAATGCGGGCCAACATACTGTAGCTTCTGTAGCTTCTGCTAGCTGTCCCCCGGCAGACCCCGACAGCCCGGCAAGTGGGTGACTGTCCGAGGGAAGCGAAGCGTAGATCTAGACCAGGGAGTGCACATGATGACGGTCGCTTAAACCGGAGCCGCTTCGCCTCTCTAACAGGAGCCTTCCCTACTCAGCGATACACCCGCGAGAAGCCAGTTCTGGTTATTGGGAGCTCTATACTGCGATATGGCGCCAGCGCCCCCGGCGGCTACAGTAGGCCTACCTACGGTCATATGTGCCCCCGGGCTGGAGCGGGCGATATAGAAACCCATCTAAAACTGCTGGCAAAAAGAACCGTAAATACAGTAAGATCATACTTCACGTAGGTGGTAATGGTCGTAATCGGAGATCACTAAAATGAATGTTGAGTCACTTTGTGCATACGCGAAAGACAATGTCGGACTCAGTAGTTTTCTCTGACCCCTGCCAAACCTGACCAATGATGAAATGTACAGTCAGACGCATCCTTCCACCGCTGGTTGTCGGGTGGTGCCCAGCTAATGATGTGGGCTATGTGAATAACTGGAGGGCGCTTCTGGGGAAAGCCTGGTTCGATTGAGAGAGACGGCATTCATCCCACCTGGGACGGTGCCGCCTCATATCAAAAATCTGAACGAAGTTATCAGACATAAACCATGACAACCCAAGTTTGATATTAGTAATCAGAGGTGCAGTGCTACGCCTCTGTGCCTCCGTTTGAGCAGTCAGCCCACTCATAGTCTAATAAGCACGGTGTCCGTCCCCCGCTCAGATCGGTTAAATCAAAGGTAAACAAAAGATGCGCTATACTTAACAACCTAATTGGAATTAAAACGACTGCAATAGAACAAAATAGGAAAATTAGATGTGGACTATTAAATATTAGATCTCTGTCTTCTAAAGCAGTACTGGTAAACGAGTTGATATCAGACAATAAAATTGATTTATTTTGTCTTACTGAAACCTGGGTGGGCCATGAAGACTATGTTAGTCTAAATGAAGCCCCACCTCCCAGCCATATTAATACTCAAATTCCTAGAGGCTCAGGCCGAGGAGGGGAGTTGCAGCCATCTTTGATGCAAGCCTGCTAATTACTCCTAAACCTAAATTACATTATAACTCATTTGAAAGTCTTGTTCTTAATCTTCAACATCCAAAATGGAAAACATTACAGCCAATTATATTCGTCTGTTATTTACAGGGCTCCAGGTCCGTATTCTGAATTTTTATCTGAATTCTCAGAGTTTTTATCATGTTTAGTCCTTAAATCAGACCAAGTACTTTGTAGGTGATTTTAATATCCATGTGGACGCTTGACAATGACAGCCTTAGTACTGCTTTCAACTCATTACCGGATTCAATCGGTTTCAGTCAGAGTGTGCACAAGGCGAACGCGACTGTTTTAACCACACCCTCGACCTTGTGCTGGCATATGGTATTGAAATTGAGGATTTAATAATATTTTCGCAGAATTCGGTATTATCAGATCATTCTTTAATCACTTTCGAATTCTTACTACCTGATTATATTAAATTAGATAAAAGCTCCTACACCAGATGCTTATCTGACAGTGCTATAGCTAAATTTAAAGAAGATATTCCAACAGCATTCTCGACTCTATGTCATGCCTTAACATAACAGAGGACCTGTATGTTAACCTCAGTCCCTCTCAAATTGATGCATTTGTAGACGGTATTACGACATGCCTACGGATCTAACCTTAGACTCCGTCGCCCCTGAAAAAGAAGATGATGAAGCAAAGGAAACTAGCACCTTGGTATAACTCCCAAACTCGCAATTAAAACAAATCTCGCAAACCCTCGAATTAAGTGGCGTTCCACCAAGGTGGAAGAATCTCGTTTGGATTGGCAAGAAAGTCTCAAAACCTATAGGAAGGCCCTAAGAAAGGCCAGATCAGACTATTACTCATCACTAATAGAAGAAAACAAGAACAACCCAGGTTGCTTTTTCAGCACTGTCGCCAGGCTGACAGATAGCCACAGCTCTACTGAGCCATCTATTCCTCTAGCTCTGAGTAGTGATGACTTCATGAGCTTCTTCAATGATAAAATTACAACAATTAGAGATAAAATTCATCACCTTTTACACTCAACTTCTAACGGTTCACCTTTAAACGCAGAGTCGTTAGGAAATAAAGACTAGTCTCGACATATACTTAGACTGCTTTTATCCTATAGATCTTCAACAATTAATGTTAAAGATATCCTCAGCTAAGCCATCTACCTGTCTCTTGGACCCCATCCCAACGAGACTACTCAAAGAAGCATTACCTGTGGTTAACACCTCATTACTAGATATGATCAATATGTCTCTATTAACAGGTTATGTACCACAGTCATTTAAAGTAGCTGTGATAAAACCTCTTCTGAAAAAACCCACCCTGGATCCTGAGGTCTTAGCAAACTATAGACCTATATCTAACCTTCCTTTTCTATCCAAGATCCTTGAGAAGGTGGTTGCTAATCAGTTATGCGATTTTCTACATAGCAACAGTTTATTTGATGACTTTCAATCAGGATTTAGAAAGAATCATAGCACAGAGACGGCACTGGTGAAAATTACTAACGACCTTTTAACTGCTGCAGACAAAGGTCTTGTCTCCATTCTTGTTTTACTAGATCTTAGTGCTGCATTTGACACAATTGACCATTCAATCCTGTTACAGAGATTGGAACACTTGGTTGGCATTAAAGGAATTGCTCTGAGTTGGTTTAGGTCCTATTTCTCTGATCGATCTCAATTTGTGAATGATAATGAGTAAATCCCAAATGCACGCTAAAGTTAGCCATGGGGTTCCTCAAGGCTCAGTGCTTGGACCAATTCTATTCTCCTTATATATGCTTCCTCTAGGCAATATTATTAGAAAACACTCAATTAACTTTCACTGTTATGCGGATGACACCCAATTATACTTGTCAATCAAACCAGACGAAACCAGTCAGCTAGCAAAATTTCAAGAGTGCATTAAGGATATAAAATCCTGGATGACCTATAATTTTCTGATGTTAAACCCTAACAAAACTGAAGTTATTGTGCTGGGCCCTAAACACCTCCGAACTTCATTATCTAGAGATATAGCTACTCTGGATGGTGTTGCCCTGGCCTCCAGCACCACTGTTAGAAATTTAGAAGTTATCTTTGATCAGGATATATCCTTTAATGCCAATCTAAAACAAACCTCAAGAACAGCCTTTTTTCATCTCGTAACATTGCCAAAATTAGGAATATCCTGTCTCAAAACGACGCTGAAAAACTAGTCCATGCATTTGTTACTTCCAGGCTGGACTATTGTAATTCCCTACTGTCAGGTTGCTCAAATAAGTCTCTTAAGACTCTCCAGCTGATCCAGAATGCTGCGCGTGTTCTCACAAGAACTAAGAAAAGAGATCATATTTCTCCTGTATTAGCTTCTCTGCATTGGCTTCCTGTTGAATCCAGGATTGAGTTTAAAGTCCTTCTCTTGACCTACAAAGCTCTAAATGGTCTAGCACCATCATATCTAGAAGAGCTCCTAATACCCTATTGTCCCACTAGAACACTGCGCTCCCCAGAATGCAGAGTTACTGGTGGTACCTAGAGTCTCTAAAAGTAGAATGGGAGCTAGAGCCTTCAGTTATCAGGCTCCTCTCCTATGGAACCAGCTCCCGATCTGGGGTCGCGGGGCAGAAACTGTCACCTCATTCAAGAATGAACTTAAAACTCTCCTATTTGATAAAGCTTATAGTTAGGGAGTGAGGAGTTGCAGTGTTCACCTAACTGGCCCAACTGCTTCTCTTCATAATTGTTAGATTAATAATACATAACAAAGTATAGGGGAGGCAGGCCAGCCAAGCCAGATCCGGCAGGGGAGAGTTCTAAGCCTGAAAAAGCTACCTCTCCTTATGACCTGTCTCTCTTAGTTACCTGTTATAGTTACGCTGTTATAGTCCTAGACTGCCAGGGGACTTCCTTCCTTTGGCACACTACGATGCTCTCTCCTCTCCCTTTCTATTACTGTTTCTATTACTGTTACTATTACTATTACTATTTGTGTGCAGCCCGTCCCAGAAATGCTTGTTACTAATCCTAGCTTCTGGGGAGTTTACTCCCCGGAGTCCTTATGCTTTTTTTTCCCCCAGCGTATTTCCTTGGAGAACGTTGGCACCAAGACCCTGGTTGCAGCTGTCGCCGTGGTCCTGCTGCACTCCCTGCTGAACTCAGCGATGCCCTGCAATGTCATGCTGCGTCCTGCTGAACCCTGCAGCTTCCCGCTACATCCAGTCACTGTTCCATTATTAATGTGACTACTATCGCCACTGTTCATCACACCCCTAACTTCGCCGCTTCCGGACACCCTTCAAGAGCCTGGGTCTGTCCGAGGTTTCTTCCCCAGAGGGAGTTTTTCCTCGCCACTGTCGCACTGCTTGCTCTTGAGGGAATTACTGGAATTGTTGGAATTGTTGGGGCTTTGTAAATTATAGAGTGTGGTCTAGACCTACTCTATCTGTAAAGTGTCTCGAGATAACTTATGTTATGATTTGATACTATAAATAAAATTGAATTGAATTGAATAGGGCCTAATTTTGGGGAAAAAAATCGTGAAATGTGGGAACTAGGGCCTAATTTTGGAAAAAAATAATCGTGAAATGTGGGAACTAGGGCCTAATTTTGGGGAAAAAATCGTGAAATGTGGGAACATACGGCCTAATTTTGGGGGAAAAAAAAGTGAAATGTGGGAACTAGGGCCTAATTTTGAAAAAAAAAAATCATGAAATGTGGGAACATAGGGCCTAATTTTGGGGGGAAAAATCGTGAAATGTGGGAACTAGGGCCTAATTTTGGGGAAAGAAATCGTGAAATGTGGGAACATAGGGCCTAATTTTGGGGTAAAAAATCGTGAAATGTGGGAACATAGGGCCTAATTTTTGAAAAAAAAAATCGTGAAATGTGGGAACATAGGGCCTAATTTTGGGGTAAAAAATCGTGAAATGTGGGAACATAGGGCCTAATTTTTGAAAAAAATAAATCGTGAAATGTGGGAACATAGGGCCTAATTTGTGAAAAAAATCGTGAAATGTGGGAACATAGGGCCTAATTTTTGGGAAAAAAATCGTGAAATGTGGGAACTAGGGCCTAATTTTGGGGAAAAAAATCGTGAAATGTGGGAACATACGGCCTAATTTGGGGGGAAAATCGTGAAATGTGGGAACATAGGGCCTAATTTTTGAAAAAAATAAATCGTGAAATGTGGGAACATAGGGCCTAATTTGTGAAAAAAATCGTGAAATGTGGGAACATAGGGCCTAATTTTGGGGAAAAAAATCGTGAAATGTGGGAACTAGGGCCTAATTTTGGGGAAAAAAATCGTGAAATGTGGGAACATACGGCCTAATTTGGGGGAAAAATCGTGAAATGTGGGAACTAGGGCCTAATTTTGGGGAAAAAAATCGTGAAATGTGGAAACTAGGGCCTAATTTGGGGGGAAAAAATCGTGAAATGTGGGAACATAGGGCCTAATTTTGGGGAAAGAAATCGTGAAATGTGAGAACATAGGGCCTAATTTTTGAAAAAAAAAATCGTGAAATGTGGGAACATAGGACCTAATTTTTTGGGGAAAAAATCGTGAAATGTGGGAACTACGGCCTAATTTTGGAGGCAAAAAATCGTGAAATGTGGGAACATAGGGCCTAATTTTGGGGAAAAAATTCGTGAAATGTGGGAACATACGGCCTAATTTTGTGGACAAAAATCATGAAATGTGGGAACTAGGGCCTAATTTTGGAAAAAAAAATCGTGAAATGTGGGAACATAGGGCCTAATTTTGGGGAAAAAAATTGTGAAATGTGAGAACATAGGGCCTAATTTTGGGGACAAAAATTGTGAAATGTGGGAACATTTTTCACGAAAAATCGTGAAATGTGGTAACTAGGGGCCTAGTTTTTGAAAAAAAATCGTTGAAATGTGGGAACATAGGCGCAATTTTGGGGAAAGAAATCGTGGGATATTGTGGAACATACAGCCTAATGTTGGGGGAAAAAAAAGTGAAATGTGGGAACTAGGGCCTAATTTTGAAAAAAAAATCGTGAAATGTGGGAACATAGGGCCTAATTTTGGGGGAAAAAATCGTGAAATGTGGGAACTAGGGCATAATTTTGGAAAAAATAAATCTTTGAATGTGGGAACTAGGGCCTAATTTTGAAAAAAAAAAATCATGAAATGTGGGAACATAGGGCCTAATTTTGGGGAAAAAAATCGTGAAATGTGGGAACTAGGGCCTAATTTTGGGGAAAGAAATCGTGAAATGTGGGAACATAGGGCCTAATTTTGGGGAAAAAAATCGTGAAATGTGGGAACATAGGGCCTAATTTTGAAAAAAAAAATAATCGTGAAATGTGGGAACTAGGGCCTAATTTTGGGGGAAAAAATCGTGAAATGTGGGAACATAGGGCCTAATTTTTGAAAAAAAATAAATCGTGTGAAATGTGGGGAACATAGGGCCTAATTTGTGAAAAAAAACGTGGAAATGTGGGAACATAGGGCCTAATTTGTGAAAAAAACGTGAGAGAATGGGAACTAGGGCCTAATTTTTGGAAAATATTAATCGTGAAATGTGGGAACTAGGGCCTAATTTTGGGGGAAAATCGTGAAATGTGGGAACTAGGGGCCTAATTTTTGGGGAAAAAAAATCGTGAAATGTGGGAACTAGGGCCTAATTTTGGGGGAAAGAAATCGTGAAATGTGGGAACATAGGACCTAATTTTGGGGAAAAAAATCGTGAAATGTGGGAACTAGGGCCTAATTTTGGGGAGAAAAAAAAATCGTGAAATGTGGAAACTAGGGGCCTAATTTTGGGGGGAAAAAATCGTGAAATGTGGGAACATAGGGCCTAATTTTGGGGGAAAAAATCGTGAAATGTGGGAACATAGGGCCTAATTTTGGGGAAAGAAATCATGAAATGTGGGAACATAGGGCGTAATTTTGGAGAAAAAAAATTGTAGAAATGTGGGAACATAGGACCTAATTTTGCAAAAAAAAATCTTAGAAATGTGGGAACATAGGGCCTAATTTTGGGGAAAAAAATCGTAGAAATGTGGGAACTAGGGCCTAATTTTGTGGAAAAAAAAAATCGTGAAATTTGGGGGAACATAGGGCCTAATTTTGGGGGAGAAAAATCGGTGAAATGTAGGGAACTAGGGCATAATTTTGGGAAAAAATAAATCTTTAAATGTGGGAACATAGAGGGCCTAATTTTGGGGGAAAAAATGTCGTGAAATGTTGGAACTAGGGCCTAATTTTTGGAAAAAATAATCGTGAAATGTGGGAACTAGGGCCTAATTTTGGGGGAAAAAATCAGTGAAATGTGGGGAACTCTGACGCCTAATTTTGGGGGGAAAAAAAAGTGGAAATGTGGGAACTAGGGGCCTAAATTTTGAAAAAAAAAAAAAGGAATAGGAACATGGGCCGCTAATTTTTGGGGGAAAAATCGTGGAAATGTGGGAACTAGGGCCTAATTTTGGGGAAAGAAATACGTGAAATGTGGGAACATAGGGCCTAATTTTGGGAGTAAAAATACGTGAAATGTGGGACAACACCACATAGGGCCTAATTTTGGGGGGGGGTAAAAATTGTGAAATGTGGGAACATAGGGGCCTAATTTGTGAGAAAAATTCGTGAAATGTGAGAACTAGGGCCTAATTTTGGGGGGGAAAAATCGTGAAATGTGGGAACTAGGGCGCCTAATTTTGGGGGGGAAAAAAATCGTTGAAATGTGGGAACTAGGGCCTAATTTTGGGGGAAAGAAATCGTGAAATGTAGGAACATAGGGCCTAATTTTGGGGGAAAAAAATGGGTGAAATGTGGGAACTAGGGCCTAATTTTGGGGAAAAAAAATCGTGAAATGTGGGAACATCTGACGCCTAATTTGGGGGGGAAAAATCATGAAATGTGGGAACTAGGGGCCCTAATTTTAGGGGAAAAAAAATGCGGTGAAATGTGGAAACTAGGGCCGACCTAATTTGGGGGGAAAAAAATGTCATGAAATGTGGGATCATAGGGCCTAATTTTGGGGGAAAAAATCGTGAAATGTGGGAACATAGGGCCTAATTTTGGGGAAAGAAATCATGAAATGTGGGAACATAGGGCGTAATTTTAGAAAAAAAAAAACGTAGAAATGTGGGAACATAGGACCTAATTTTGCAAAAACAAATCTTAGAAATGTGGGAACATAGGGCCTAATTTTGGGGAAAAAAATCTTAGAAATGTGGGAACTAGGGCCTAATTTGGGGGGGGAAAAAATCGTGAAATGTGGGAACATAGGGCCTAATTTTGAAAAAAATAATCGTGAAATGTGGGAACATAGGGCCTAATTTTGGAAAAAAGAAATCGTGAAATGTGGGAACATAGGGCCTAATTTTGGAAAATAATCGTAGAAATGTGGGAACATAGGGCCTAATTTTGGGGGAAAAAATCGTGAAGTGTGGGAACATAGGGCCAAATTTTGGGGAAAAAAATCATAGAAATGTGGGAACATAAGGCCTAATTTTGGAGAAAAAAAAATCGTGAAATGTGGGAACATAGGGCCTAATTTTAGAAAAAAAAAATCGTAGAAATGTGGGAACATAGGGCCTAATTTTGGGGGGAAAAAATAAGTGAAATGTGGGAACATAGGGCCTAATTTTGGGGAAAAGAAATAATGCATTGAAAAAGTGGGAGAAAATAGGGCCTAATTTTGGAAGGAAATATTACTGTAGAAATGTGGGAACATAGAGACCAAATTTTGGGGAAAGAAATACGTGAAGTGTGGGAACATAGGGCCAAATTTTGGGGAAAAAAATCGTAGAAATGTGGGAACATAGGGCCTAATTTTGGAGGAAAAAAAATCGTGAAATGTGGGAACATAGGGCCTAATTTTTGAAAAAAATCGTGAAATGTGGGAACATAGGGCCTAATTTTTGAAAACAATTGTGAAATGTGGGAACATAGGGCCTAATTTAGGGGAAAAAAATCGTGAAATGTTAGTTTGGATCTTGGATCTGAAGAAGCACCCTAATAGCCAGGACACACCAGCCAAACGGCCGACCGTAAAGTAGAGCCAGTCGGACTGATCAGTCTCCCCGAGTCGGTCCAGAAAGTTCCTCAGAACACACCGGAGAGACGAGACGTAATACGTCTCCATAGCAGCAGGCGGCGCTAATCTGTGTTGTCGTCCAAAAAATGAAAACCGGCAGCTGATTGGAGGACGCAGCGTCACACAGGCTATCAAAGCCAGACTATCATGGACGTCCAAAATCGATATCTCGTATCGGACTAAAATAGTTCACAAGCATGTTCGAAAACATTGAGTGAAAATAGGCTGTGTGTGTGTGTGTGTTGTTTGTGTGTGTGTGTGTTTGTGTGTGTGTGTGAGTGTGTGTGTGTGTTTGTGTGTGTGTGTGTGTGTGTGTTTGTGTGTGTGTGTGTGATGTGTGTGTGTGTTTGTGTGTGTGTGTGGTGTGTGTGTTGGTGTGTGTGTATGTGTGTGTGTGTGTGTTTGTGTTTTGTGTGGTGTGTTGTGTGTGTATGTGTTGTGTGTGTGTGTGTGTGTGGTGTGTGTGTTGTGTTGTTTGTGTGTGTGTGTGTTTTTTGTTTTGGTGTTTTTTTTTGTTGTTTGTGTGTGTGTGTGTGTGTGTGTGTGTGTGTGTGTGTGTGTGTGTGTGTGTGTGTGTTTTGTGTGTGTGTGAGTGTGTGTGTGTTTTTGTGTGTTTAGTGTGTGTGTGTGTTTGTGTGTGTATGTGTGTGTGTGTGTGTGTGTGTGTGTGTGTGTGTGTTTGTGTGTGTGTGTGATGGTTGTGTGTGTGTGTGTGTTTGTGTGTGTGTGTGTGTGTGAGTGTGTGGTGTGTTTGGTGTGTGTTGGTGTGTGTTTGTGTGTTTGTGTGTGTGTGTGTGTGGTTGTTGTTGTTTTGTTGTGTGTGTGTTTGTGTTGAGTGTGTTGGTGTGTGTGTGTGGGGTTGTGTGTGTGTGTTTTGTGTGACGTGTGTTGTGTGTGAAGTTGTTTGTGTGTGTGTGTGAGAGTGTGTGTGTGTGTGTGTGTGTTTGTGTGTGTGTGTGTGTGAGTGTGGGGTGTGGGTTGTTTGGGGGTGGTGACGTGGGGGGGGGGGGGGGGGGTTTGGGGGTTTGGGGGTTTTATGGTGGTGTTGTGTGTGGGGTGTGTGTGTTTGTGGGTTGGGAAGGTGGGGGGGGTGTGGGGGGGGGGGTTGTGTGCGTGTGTTTGTTGTGAAGGTGTTGGTGGTGTGTGAGGGGGGGGGGGGGGTGTTTGTTGGGGTGTGTGTGTGGGGGGGGTGGGGGTGTGGTGTGAGAGGGGGGGTGGGGGGGGGGGGTGGGTGTAGGGGGGGGGGTGGGGGGGTGTGTTGTGGTGTGTGTTTGTGTGTGTGTGTGTGTTTGTGTGTAGAGTGTGTTTGTGTGTGTGTGTGCTGAATCTGTCTTCATTTCAGCTCAACAAAAGGTCAGTTTTAAAAGATTTTTTGTCTGATTTTGAGAGACTCTAGTCAAGGCTCATCCCTTCGCTCCGTTTCAAGAGTGAGTCCCACGACTGCCCTACCGCCCGACTAGCACGGGACACACCGAACAGACTTCGGAAGTCACCGACCTCGCCAGACTATCCGGCAGCTGATTTTGAGCCCTGTGTGTCCCGGCGCTAAAAGGAACCACACCCGACTTATTAGGACTTTATCTTATTCACTGTAACCCCCAGAGTTAGACAAGTCCATACACTTACCCTTCTCATCTCAGTGCGTGCTGTAACGCTGTCTGGCAGCTCCAGCATTAGCTTAGCCTAGCACGAAGATCCACGCAAGGTAGCTGGTTTCCAACTAGCCTACTGACTCCCAATAGCAAGTGACAAAAACAGCATAGAAGAACAAATCATTCCGCAAAGTACTATATTCTTCCGCATGAGAGAATATAGTTCTACCGGTTTATACTCACGGTTAGAAGGCGGCTGTGTCTCATGTTATATTATTTTTGTGCACGCTGTGACTCTACAAATCACAACATGGAAATAGAACCACGTTGGCGTCGTTTTGTCTCAATTTCGGGCAGTATTAGGCTAGTTGGAACCAGTCACCTGCAGGATCTGTGCTAGAGCTAAGCTAATGCTACTGGAGCCGTCAGACAGCGTTACAGCATGCACTGAGATGAAAAGGGTCTGTATGGACTAGTCTAACTCTGGGGAATACGGTGAATAAGATAAAGTCCCAATAAGTTTGGCGTGTTCCTTTTTAAAAAAGGTGCATTTGTGGACCCGGACTTTATGCATCCGTTCTGCTTCACCACCTTTACTTACGGGGTTTTGGCACCGTGTTATATTATTTTTGTACCGCTGTGACTCTACAAATCACAACATGTAAATAGGAACATGTTGGAGTTATTTTGTCACTTATTCCAGACAGTAGGCTAGTTGGAACCAGTCACCTGCAGGATCTGTGCTAGGCTAAGCTAGCGCTGGACCGGTCAGACAGCCTTACAGCACACGCCGGAGATGAAAGGGGTATGTATGGACTAGTCTAACTCTGGGGGTTCACGGTGAATAAAGCTAAAGTCCCAATAAGTTGGCGTGTTCCTTTAAGGTGCATTGTGGACCAGACTTTATGCATTGGTCTCTGCTTCACCTCTTGCGGGTTTTGCGGCATCAGTTATTCCCTCCCCACCTCTCACCTGTATGCACAGTAGAGGTTCATAGAGGCTGGCGTGAAGAACTGACAGGCAGGCGGGGGGAAGCAGTAAGAGCAGCCAGAAGCGGAACAGACGGCGGCCGCGTTGGCGATCCCGCACTTATCCCCGGAAGTAGAAGGGAACGCAGGCTGACCCACAACGAACACAGGAACAGGAAGGCCGTCTGGTAGCTGGCGCTTGTGACGGTGACAGCGCAGCACCAGCCAAAGAGCTGAAGCGTTACCACCACGAGAAACAGCGAGTAGAAGATGGTGTAAGCGATGGTGAGACCAGCCTTACGAAGGGGGAGGATTGCTGGCGTGATGGTGAGGAGGAGGGAGGTGGGAGCTGTTACCGGCGTGCTGGTGGTGCTGATGCTGCTGGCCGGGTTCCCCGCCATCGGTCTACGCCATTCATTTCATCCCCTCAGCGGGGAGATGAGGATTAAACTACGAGACCTCGGATCTCCGGAGAAGAGAAGCAAAAAAGTGGCGATTGTGGCTGACCGTTAGCGGGTCCGCCATGCACCAGACACAAGGAACAGGAGGAGGAGGAGGAGGGAGGAGGAGAGAGCCTCTCTCTCTCTTTTGCCGGTGCCTGAATTGTTGGGTAATGGAGAGGCATGTGGTGGCTTGTTGGTCGCGTGATCCTACCTACGAGCCCACAATGGCGAGCGATTGGCCGGCGCGGAGGGAGAGGATGCTACAGAGAGGAGGGGGAAAAGGTGGAGGATGGAGATGGATGGAATTAAGGACGCACACATCGCACACACCACATCACACACACACCTGCCGCACCTTTATATCACATATGATGGACGTTTTTAACCGGCGAGGGTGATTGGCTAAAATGGTGTTGTTTTGAACATTATTTTTTTGCATTACACACACACAGGACACACACCGACAGACGTTACCACAGACAGACGCACAACACACCACACACACCTGTTACAGATACACCTACAACACACACACACACAGAACACGACACGGACGGACTAAGTCACACACACACAACAGACACACACACACGGGGAACGCACGACGCACACACACACCACGCACAGATCACCTGGACACGCACCACACAGTTACACACACCCACGGACACACACGAACTGCACATGGAACGCACACACACGCACTGAACACACACACGGACACACAACATACCTGACACACACAGGACACTAACCTGCACACAGGATTAACGCAGGACGGACACTGCACTACACGGACACACTACCTGAAGTCTACGACCCGCAGGACACCGACACACAAGACACCGCACAACCCACACGGACGAACCGCAAGGACAACCAACAGACAGACGCACGCACACACGGACACACGGAAGAAGCACACGCACAGGACGCACGGACGGACACGCACACACACGCACGCACGGGACACTAACGGACGGACGCTCACGCACACACAGAACGCACATGAACGCGGACACGCACGCATGCGCACGACACACACAGCACGCACACGCACGACACGCACGCACGACAGTTTACACACGGGCACCGGCAGACGCACCGGGCACGCTTTTACCTACGCTACGCACCTGCGCATACCGAGAGCCGGACGCACACGGACACAGGGGTTAACGGACACGCACCGCACGTCCACAACGCACACACAGACGCACGCACACACGTGCACGCACGCACGGACCGCACACACGCATGGAACGCACACATGCACCACTAGCACAGGACGCACACTACACAGGACGCACAAACACGCGCACGCTTACGGACAGTAACCACACCGCACACGGACGCACAGGGACCGCACGCACAGGGACACGCACCGGACGGACACACACACGCACACAGGACACGCACACACGGACGCATGGACACGGACGCACACACACACCACGCTACACACACGCACAGACACGCACACACATAACGCACGCACGCACACGCAGACGACACACGGACACAAGGACGCACAGGACGCACACCACGTACCGCAGCACCGGATACGCACACGCGATTTACCACACGTACGCACACACAGCACGGACACGCACACGACACACACACGCACGACGGACTGAACCACGGCACACGCACGCACACACTCGCGCACGTACAGCACGGACGCACAAATACACACACACACACGGACATTGCGCACGCACACGCACCGCGAGCCTGCGGCACGGACCCACACGCGCACACGCGAAATACGCACACGGACGCACATGCGCACGCACGCACTGGACGCACACACACGGACCGCACCACGGACCGCACGTACGCGTTGGCGCACGCACGGACGCACGCACCTGGACCGCACACACGGACGCACACATTGCACACGGACGCACGTTGACGCACGCACAGGGGACGGACGCACGTACACACAGCCACGGACGCACAAACCGGGACGCACGCACGCACGCACGGAGGGCCGCGCACGCACGGACACGGGACGCACGCACACACACACACACACACGGACACGCACGCACACTGGACGCACGCCAGACCTGGACACGCACACACGGACACGCGGACACAGGACGCACACGGACGCACACACGCACACGGACGCACATAGACCACGGACACGCACACACGCACGCACACACACGCATAG
>NC_053112.1:27500-29552 GCF_010015445.1 Perca fluviatilis | reverse complement strand
TCAGGCGGCGCTGGACGGAACATTGCTAAGCGGTGAAGATACCAGATTTTAAATTTAATGACCACAGAACGTTGACCATCCCCTAGAGAACTACGGCTTCAAAAGACAGAGGACTGACCCGTTCCACCAGTGACGGCCCTGAAGAAGAAGGCGACCAGCGATCGCCGACAGCAGCCAGTGAACAGAATCACCGAACCACGGCGTAGCCGCTTGGAGTCTCCTAGCGGCGGGAGGTCGCCTACGAACCACAAACACAGAGACGCGATTACTGCAGCTTCAATCCACTTTTAATTTGCTGTTTGCGCTTTCTTTGCCAGGAAAAGAATCCACGGTAGTTACAATCTCTTTCACTAGTGAGCCCTGGCCAAGGGCAGCACATGGAAACTACGTGTCAAACTTCGAGGCCAGCGGAATAAAATCATTACTGAGATTTGCGTCCGTACGCCACCTCAATTTAGGTTGAATAAATAAAAATAAAAAAATAAAATAAAAATAATATAAAATAATATAAAATAAAATAATATAAATAAAAATATGTAAAATAAATTTTTGGCCCATGGATTTTGTAGCTTTTTCTGGAAGTTTTTTGTAAACTTTTGGTGCCTTTTTGCGACATTTTTCTACTTTTCTGGCGTTTTGGGGTCTTTTTCTGGCTTTTTTCCAATGTTTTGTTTGCTTTTTGACTTTTTTACTTTGTTTTATTTTTGGGGGTTGTTGATGTAAGTGAATTATATAGAGGTAACGTAAAGCTTTTGATGAATAAAGCTTGATAAATTCAATGTCTAATTGATGTCATTCTCATTTTCCAGTGTGCTTGGGAGAAGTTTAGTTTTGGCATCTCCACAGTAGAGGACACACTTTAAGACAACAAGTAAAGAGACAGGGATTAAAACAGAAAATCACATTTAAAACAAGGCGAACATGTTGGTGTATTTGATTTGGGAAGGACTTGAACTCAGCATGTGAAACTCATTCCATGAAGTGGGACCTGTAACTAAAAGCAGTTTTTATTCTGCTTCAGTTTGAGGAACATCTACAGTTGTATCTACTTGGTTTGAGATTGTATTGATCTACTAGGTGCTAAAAAAAAGGTTGTAGTTAAATGTGAGGAGTGTGTCCAGTTATTGATTTGTACACAAAGGTCAATAATGTTTGAGCCATTTCATAGAATACACAGTGATGGGTAGAGTGCTTTGCATGCATTTATTTTGAGTTTTTGGTGCGTAATGAATAACAATGCACAATAAACAAACCGTAACAGTCACAAAATACCCTCCCTCCCTTAACCAACAATTGTCTCGAGGAGGACTATAAATGAGTAAGTAAATAAGCTTTGCAAAACTGAAGAAACTGAAGAAAAGGGTAGACTCAACCATAGGTATAGTTCTATATCTATGGACTCAACTCCAACTTTTTCCTGACTGGATCTGAAATAAACCCAGCATTCATTTCAATTTAGTAAGTAACTGCTCAATATGCAAATTAAAGACATGTCTTTCTCAATTAGTAAATCAGGTTATGTGTATGGGCAAACTAATTGAGTGGCCTGGCCTGTGATGTGTGGAGGTGAGGCAGGGAAGGTCAGGCTAGTGAAAAACATTTATTCGGACTCACGTTTAAGCCCGAGCTTGATCTAAGAAGTAAAAGTGGCGTTGGTTCTACTTTTATTCAGCGTTTAGATGAGAGTTTTGGGGACGAATCTCGTTGAGGATTAGAGAATATGAAGAAATATTAAGAGAATAAGAAGAGATATTAAGGGATATTAGAGAATGAAGAGAATATTAAGAATATAGAGAAGAACGAGAATATTAGAATATTAAGAATATTACAATAAAGAGAATATTAGAGAATAAAGAAGAGAATATTAGGAATAGGATATTAAGAGAATAAGAGTTAGGAATATTAGGGATAGAGAGAATAGAAGAGGGTAGAGAATAAGAGAGGTATTAAGGTATTAGAATATTGGGTGAGAATAAGAGAATATTAGAGATATTGGGAATATTAGGGATAAGAGAGATATTGAGTGAAGGAGAGAGGTGAAGAGAATTAGGA
>NC_053112.1:5000-22500 GCF_010015445.1 Perca fluviatilis | reverse complement strand
GGGAATATTGGGAATATTAAGAGGAATATTAAAAGAGGAATAAGGAGAGAATAAGAAGAGGAATATTAAAGGAATGTTTTTTTTTCTGTTGTGACGACCGAGGAGGTAGATTAGGGTTGTTTGTTTCTTGCCCACACTTATGATAGAATTGGATATACTTTTTTATTCCTTATGTTTGTTTTTGAGAGCCTTGCCTTACGTTTGTAGACCAAAGGGGAAGTTGGAACCCTCCCCCCACGCACTTAGCTTACACCACAAAGGCATGGGTCTTGTATTCTAACTTGCTAACTTACACCGTTAACGTGCGTGAAAAATTGGCGATGTTGTAGCGTGTCAACGTGTTAGAAGTCACGTGTTTTTGACCTCGTTGGCTTTCCATACCGGAGGAGAAGGGACACACACCCGTTAATGTTAAACAACAGAAAGATACGAGGAGTTGGGTATGGAAAACCAGATCAATACATTATTTCACTTACACAAGTTGACTTTGTTACCTCCGTGGTTAGCGTGTTGTCAGCTGCGTGTTAGAAGTCACATGTTTTTCCTCGTTGTCTTACCGGAGGAGGGACACACACCTTAATGTTAAACGACACAAAGACATACGGGGGTTGGAGAAGCGGTTTGTTAGTTCACACCGCCCTATCACAACAGGGATAGGGTGTGGGGACCACAGTTAATGTTAAACCGCGACAAAGGCCAGATACAGAGGAAGTCTGGAGAATGGAAACCAGCGAGGTCAAATACATGTGACTTCTAACACGTTGACAACCGTTGACAACCGTTGACAACCTTTTAATACGTCAGGTTCGTTAGCGTGTTGTCAACGTGTTGTGCGTTAGAATCTTGTTGCCTCGTTAGCTTTTGAAGGGACCACACGTTAATGTTAAACACACAAGACCAGATAAAGTCTGGAGGAAACCGTTAACTTACACACAACACTACGTATTCACACCCACCCTTATGTTACACCTCCCCCTTTATTACCTTAACACCCACACACAGTTAACTTAAACACACGAACCACACACACACCGTTAATGTTAAACACGACAACAAGAGACAGATACAGGAAGTCTGGAGGAGAAGGGACACACATGCGTTAATGTTAAACACGACAACAAGAAGACCAGATACAGAGGAAGTCTGGGGTATGGAAAGCCAGCGGTCAAATACCGTGACTTCCACCGTTGACTCTATGTTGACAACCGTCCTGGCGTTGTTAGCGTGTTGTCGTGTTATCAACGTGTTAAAGTCGCGTGTTTTGACTTCGTTGGCTTTCCTTTCTGGAGGAGAAAGGGACACACTCGTTTACGTTAAACCGACAACACACAGGGGAGGCAAACTACTGCTAAATGTGTATGTGTGTGTGTGTTGTATTAATGTGTGTGTATGTGTGTGTGTGTGTCATGTGAGGTATCTGTATTGCGTGTTTTATGTCTGTTCTATATGTGTATGGTAGGTGAGTAATGTGTATATTGTGTCTGTAATAGGTGTTATTATTAATGTGTTATTAGGTAATGTTAATGTTTACATGTGTTAAATGTTAAACCGACAACAAGACCAGATACAGAGAAGTCTGGAGAGCGGACACTACGTTAACTTTAACGACAACAAAGTGTGTGTTGTGTGTGTGCGTACTGATGTCTCTGTGTATGTCTGTGAAGCGTGTCTGTCAGTGTTTAGTGTTTGCTGTGTGTGTGTGTATGTGTGTATGTGTGTATGTGTGTGTTATGCGTGTGTGTGTGTGTGTTTGTTTGTCTGTTATGTGTGTGTGTGTGTGTATTGTGTCTGTATGGCGTGTGTGTGTGTGTCTTTGTCTGTGTATGTGTGTGTGTCTGTATGTGTGTGTGTCTGAATGTGTGTGTCTGAATGTGTGTGTGTGTGTTGTTGTGTGTGTGTGTCTGAATGTGTGTGTGTGTGTGTGTGTGTGTGTGTACTGTGTGTGTGTGTGTCTGTATATGCGTGTGTGTGTGTGTGTCTGAATGTGTGTGTGTGTGTGTGTGTGTGTGTGTGTAATGTGTGTGTTGTGTGTGTGTTTATGTGTGTGTGTGTTGTGTGTGTGTGTGTGCCACAGAGACAACCAATGGGAAGCGTGGGAAATGTCCCCCTGTGGACATGCACATTAAATCACACTCACTGGGTCAAACCAAGTTCACTAAAAACATTCATGCAAATACAGCCAATCAAAGTGTGTTTCCATCCAGCTTTAAAGTGAATAATAATAATAATAATAATAATAATAATAATAATAATAATAATAATAATAATAATAATGGGTAATTTATGGCTCAATTCAAACAGGATCAAATGTTCACATTTTATCAGAATGAATGCCCCATGGTGGTCCACAGGAAGGGGCGGGACTTCACCGCTGTACACACGTTGGATGAGTGTTTGAGTCTGAATGAGCTGGTTTAAAAGAGGTTACCTGTATTTGAGCAGGGCAGGTGTGTACTTGGACTTGGCCTTGAAGTAAACCTGTGATGGGGGGGGGGGATAAAAGACAAGTTACACAAGTTTAGATTCGTGATTTTGTGAAATGTGGGAACATAGGGCCTAATAAAAATAAATAAATTGAAATGTGAGAACATAGGGCCTAATAAAAATAAATAAATTGAAATGTGGGAACATAGGGCCTAATAAAAATAAATAAATTGAAATGTGAGAACATAGGGCCTAATTTTGGGGAAAAAATTCGTGAAATGTGGGAACATACGGCCTAATTTTGGGGACAAAAATCATGAAATGTGGGAACTAGGGCCTAATTTTGGAAAAGAAAATTCGTGAAATGTGGGAACATAGGGCCTAATTTTGGAAAAAAAAATTGTGAAATGTGAGAACATAGGGCCTAATATTGGGGACAAAAATTGTGAAATGTGGGAACATTTTACACGAAAAATCGTGAAATGTGGGAACTAGGGCCTAATTTTGGAAAAAATAAATCTTGAAATGTGGGAACATAGGGCCTAATTTTGGGGACAAAAATCGTGAAATGTGGGAACTAGGGCCTAATTTTGGAAAAAAAAATTCGTGAAATGTGGGAACATAGGGCCGAATTTTGGAAAAAAAATTCGTGAAATGTGGGAACATAGGGCCTAATTTTGGGGAAAAAAATTGTGAAATGTGAGAACATAGGGCCTAATTTTGGGGACAAAAATTGTGAAATGTGGGAACATTTTTCACGAAAAATCGTGAAATGTGGGAACTAGGGCCTAATTTTGGAAAAAATAAATCTTGAAATGTGGGAACATAGGGCCTAATTTTGGGGAAAAAAATCGTGAAATGTGGGAACTAGGGCCTAATTTTGGAAAAAAATAATCGTGAAATGTGGGAACATAGGGCCTAATTTTGGAAAAAAAAAATTGTGAAATGTGGGAACATAGGGCCTAATTTTGGGGAAAAAAAGCGTTGAAATGTGGGAACTAGGGCTAATTTTGGGGAAAAATTGTCGTTGAAATGTGGGAACTAGGGCCTAATTTTGGGGGAAAAAATCGTGAAATGTGGGAACATAGGGCCTAATTTTGGAGAAAAAAAGTGGTAGAAATGTAGGGCATAGAGGCCCTAATTTTGGGAAAAAAAATCATTGAAATGTGGGAACATAGGAGCCCAAATGTTGGGGGGAAAAATGTGAAATGTGGGAACATAGGGCTAATTTTGGAAAAAAAAAAGTCGTGAAATGTGGGAACATAGGCCTATTGTTGGAAAAAGTTGAAATGTGGGAACTAGGATTATTTTGGAAAAATAGATCTTTAAATGTGGGAACATAGGGCCTAATTTTGGGGAAAAAAATGTGTGAAATGTGGGAACTAGGGCCTAATTTTGGGAAAAAATAAGGTGAAATGTGGGAACTAGGGCCTAATTTTGGGGAAAAAAAAATAGGTTGAAATAGTAGGAACATTGACCTAATTTTGGGGGAAAAAAAAGTGAAATGTGGGAACTAGGGCCTAATTTTGGGGACAAAAATTGTGAAATGTGGGAACATTTTTCACGAAATCGTGAAATGTGGGAACTAGGGCCTAATTTTGGAAAAAATAAATCTTGAAATGTGGGAACATAGGGCCTAATTTTGGGGAAAAAAATTGTGAAATGTGAGAACATAGGGCCTAATATTGGGGACAAAAATTGTGAAATGTGGGAACATTTTTCACGAAAAATCGTGAAATGTGGGAACTAGGGCCTAATTTTGGAAAAAATAAATCTTGAAATGTGGGAACATAGGGCCTAATTTTGGGGACAAAAATCGTGAAATGTGGGAACTAGGGCCTAATTTTGGGAAAAAAATTGTAGAAATGTGGGAACATTTTTCAGAAAAAGTGAAATGTGGGAACTAGGGGTTAATTTTTGGAAAAAAAAATTGTTGAAATGTGGGACTAGTACTAATTTTGGGGAGAAATGGTGAATGTGGGAACATCAGCCTAATTTTGGGGGAAAAGAAGTGAAATGTGGGAACTAGGGCCTAATTTTGAGAAAAAAATGCGTTGAAATGTGGGAACTAGGGCCTAATTTTGGGAAAAATGGGTAAATGTTTAGGAACTAGGGCCTAATTTTGGGGGAAAAAGACGTTGAAATGTGGGAACTAGGGCCTAATTTTGGGAAAAATAAAATCGTTAAATGTGAGGAACATAGGGCTAATTTTGGGAAAAAAAATGTGAAATGTGGGAACTAGGGCCTAATTTTGGGAAAAAAATAATGTGAAATGTGGGAACTAGGGCCTAATTTGGGAAAAAATCTTTGAAATGTGGGAACATACAGGCCTAATTTTTGGGGGAAAAAAAAGTTGAAATGTGGGAACTAGGGCCTAATTTTTGGGGGAAAATTGTTGAAATGTGGGAACTAGGGCTAATTTTGGAAAATATTGTGAAATGTGGGAACTAGGGCTAATTTTGGGGGGAAAAAAATGCATTGAAATATGTGGGAACATAGAGCTCTAATTTTGGGGAGAAAAATTGTGAAATGTGGGAACATATGGCTAATTTTTGGCAAAAAATGTAAATGTAGGAACATTTTTCATGTGATGTGGGAACTAGGGCCTAATTTTGGGGGGAAAAAGTGAAATGATGGGACTTGACCTAATTTTGGGGAAAAGAAATGCGTTAAAGAGTATGGGACATACAGCTAATTTTGGGGAAAAAAAAGTGAAATGTGGGAACTAGGGCCTAATTTTGTAAGAAAGGTGAAATGTGGGAACATGGGGCCTAATTTTGGGGGGAAAAAATGCGTTGGAGAAATGTGGGAACTAGGGCATAATTTTGGAAGGAAAAAAAATAAATCTTTAAATGTGGGAACATAGGGCCTAATTTTGGGGGAAAAAATGTGAAATGTGGGAACTAGGGCCTAATTTTTGGGAAAAAAATAATGTGAAATGTGGGAACTAGGGCCTAATTTTGGGGGGAAAAATGTGAGGAAATGTGGGAACTCTGAGAACCTAATTTTGGGGGGGAAATGTGAGAAATAGGGCCTAATTTTGAAAAAAATCATGAAATGTGGGAACATAGGGCCTAATTTTGGGGGGGGGGGAAAAATCATTGAAATGTGGGAACTAGGGCCTAATTTTGGAAAAAAATAATGTCTTGAAGGAATGGGAACTAGGGCTAATTTTGGGGGAAAAAGTTGAAAAGTGGGAACATAGGGCCTAATTTTGGGGGAGGGAAAAATTGTGAAATGTGGGGAACATAGGGCCTAATTTTGGAGAAAAAAATGAATAAATGTAAATGTTGGGGAAAAAGTTGAAATGTGAACATAGGGCCTAATTTTGGAAAAAAATGTGAAATGTGGGAACATAGGGACTAATGTTGGGGGGAAAAAGGAGTGGAAATGTGGGAACTAGGGCATTATTTTGGAAAAAATAAATCTTTAAATGTGGGAACATAGGCCTAATTTTGGGGGAAAAAAAATGCGTGAAATGTGGGAACTAGGGCCTAATTTTGGAAAAAAATAATCGTGAAATGTGGGAACTAGGGCCTAATTTTGGGGGAAAAAAATTTGTGAATGTGGCTGTCCCTAATTTTGGGGGGAAAAAGTGGGAAATGTGGGAACTAGGGCTAATTTTGGGGACAAAAATTGTGAAATGTGGGAATTTTTTGAAAAGTGTGCTGGGCCTAATTTGGAAAAAAAAAATTTGAAATGTGGGAACTAGGCCTAATTTTGGGGGAAAAAAGGTTTGTGTGTGAGGAACATGCCTAATGTTAGAAAAATTGTGAATGTTGCATTTTTGAAAAAATTGAAATGTGGGAACTAGGGCTAATTTTGGAAAAAATAAATCTTGAAAATGTGTGGGACTAGCCTAATTTTGGGGACAAAAAATGTGTGAAATGTGGGAACTAGGGCCTAATTTTGGAAAAAAAAATTGAGTGAATGTGGGAACATAGGGCCGAATTTTGGAAAAAAAATTAAGTGAAATGTGGGAATAGAGGCCCTAATTTTTGGGGAAAAAACTTTTGAAATGTGAGAACATGGGCCTAATTTTGGGGACAAAAAGTGTTGTGGAAATGTTGGGAACATTTTTTGGCAAGTGAAATGTGGGAACTAGGGCTAATTTTTGAAAAAATGTGTAATGTGACATTGCCTAATTTTGGGGGAAAAAAGTCATTGAAATGTGGGACATTGACCTAATTTTGGGGGGAAAAAAAAGTGAAATGTGGGGCTTAGGCTTAATTTTAGGGGACAAAAATTGTGAAATGTGGGAACAATTTTCGAGATAGGTGAAATGTGGGAACTAGG
Source organism: Perca fluviatilis (assembly GCF_010015445.1). NCBI lineage: Eukaryota > Metazoa > Chordata > Actinopteri > Perciformes > Percidae > Perca > Perca fluviatilis. Next base: position 15,780 of record NC_053112.1, on the reverse strand, counting down.
GCCTAATTTTGGAAAAATAAAATCTTGAAATGTGGGAACATAGGGCCTAATTTTGGGGAGAAAAAAAATTGTGAAATGTGAGAACATAGGGCTAATATTGGGGACAAAAATTGTGAAATGTGGGAACATTTTTTACGAAAAAATGTTGAAATGTGGGACTAGGGCTATTTTTGGAAAAAATAATCTTGAAATGTGGGAACATGGCCTAATTTTAGGGGACAAAAATCGTTGAAATGTGGGAACTAGGGCCTAATTTTGGAAAAAAAGTAAAGTGGAATGTGGAACATAGGGGCGAGATTTTGGAAAAAAATTAAGTGAAATGTGGGAACATAGGGCCTAATTTTTGGGGAAAAAACTTTTGAAATGTGAGAACATAGGGCCTAATTTTGGGGACAAAAAATTGTGAAATGTGGGAACTTTTCTGAAAAAAATCGTGAAATGTGGGAACTAGGGCTAATTTTTGAAAAAAAATCGTGAAATGTGAGGGAACATCTGACTTCAATTTTGGGGGAAAAGAAATGGGTGAAATGTGGGAACATACAGCTAATTTTGGGGGAAAAAAAAAAGTGGAATGTGGGAACTAGGGCCTAATTTTGAAAAAAAAATGTAGTAAGGAGATGGGGCTACCTAATTTGGGGGAAAGGGGAATGTTGGGAACATAGGGCCTAATTTGGGGGAAAAAAGGCGTGAAATGTAGGAACTAGGGCCTAATTTTGGAAAAAATAAATCTTTAAATGTGGGAACATAGGGCCTAAATTTTGGGGGAAAAAAGTCGTGAAATGTGGGAACTAGGGCCTAATTTTGGGAAAAAATAATGGAAATGAGTGTATTGGAACTAGGGCCTAATTTGGGGGGGAAAAATCGTGAAATGTGGAGAACCATGCGCCTAATTTTGGGGGAAAAAAAAGTGAAATGTGAGAAATAGGGCCTAATTTTGAAAAAAAAAAATCATGAAATGTGGGAACATAGGGCCTAATTTTGGGGGGAAAAATCGTGAAATGTGGGAACTAGGGCCTAATTTTGGGAAAAAAAATATCGTGAAATGTGGGAACTAGGGCCTAATTTTGGGGGGAAAAAATCGTGAAATGTGGGAACATAGGGCCTAATTTTGGAGAAAAAAATTGTGAAATGTGGGAACATAGGGCCTAATTTTGGAGAAAAAAAAATCGTGAAATGTGGGAACATAGGGCCAAATGTTGGGGGGAAAAATCGTGAAATGTGGGAACATAGGGCCTAATTTTGGGAAAAAAAAATCGTGAAATGTGGGAACATAGGGCCAAATGTTGGGGGGAAAAATCGTGAAATGTGGGAACTAGGGCATAATTTTGGAAAAAATAAATCTTTAAATGTGGGAACATAGGGCCTAATTTTGGGGAAAAAAATCGTGAAATGTGGGAACTAGGGCCTAATTTTGGAAAAAAATAATCGTGAAATGTGGGAACTAGGGCCTAATTTTGGGGAAAAAAATCGTGAAATGTGGGAACATACGGCCTAATTTTGGGGGAAAAAAAAGTGAAATGTGGGAACTAGGGCCTAATTTTGGGGACAAAAATTGTGAAATGTGGGAACATTTTTCACGAAAAATCGTGAAATGTGGGAACTAGGGCCTAATTTTGGAAAAAATAAATCTTGAAATGTGGGAACATAGGGCCTAATTTTGGGGGAAAAAATTGTGAAATGTGAGAACATAGGGCCTAATATTGGGGACAAAAATTGTGAAATGTGGGAACATTTTTCACGAAAAATCGTGAAATGTGGGAACTAGGGCCTAATTTTGGAAAAAATAAATCTTGAAATGTGGGAACATAGGGCCTAATTTTGGGGACAAAAATCGTGAAATGTGGGAACTAGGGCCTAATTTTGGAAAAAAAAATTCGTGAAATGTGGGAACATAGGGCCGAATTTTGGAAAAAAAATTCGTGAAATGTGGGAACATAGGGCCTAATTTTGGGGAAAAAAACTTTTGAAATGTGAGAACATAGGGCCTAATTTTGGGGACAAAAATTGTGAAATGTGGGAACATTTTTCACGAAAAATCGTGAAATGTGGGAACTAGGGCCTAATTTTTGAAAAAAATGCATTGAAATGTGGGAACATACGGCTAATTTTGGGGGAAAATGCGTGAAATGTGGGAACATACAGCCTAATTTTGGGGGGAAAAAAAGTGGGAAATGTGGGAACTAGGGCCTAATTTTTGAAAAAAAACATGTGAAATGTGGGGACTAGGGCCTAATTTTGAAAAAAAAATCGTGGAAATGTGGGAACATAGGGCCTAATTTTTGGGGAAAAAAATGGTTGAAATGTGGGGGAACTAGGGCATAATTTTTGGAAAAAATAAATCTTTTTAAATGTGGGAACATAGGCTGTGGAGACGGCGTGCGGCCGGTGTTCCCGTGTTACAAGCATGCTGTTTGCTGCTCCGGCAAAACTTACTGAACTCTGCTTCACTGTTTAAATTAGCTGCTATTTGCCTGGATTGCATTTGAATTACAATTGTTTTACTCAAGCACTTATACTTAGCTTCACTTGCGACGGACTCGCTGAATTTACAGTGTTAAAACACTGTTAGCTACTTTAAGCTTAGCCATTAGCAATGGCTAATTCCTCTCCCTCTCCTGCTCTCTCTTGCTCTGTGTGTCAAATGTTTAGCTATTCCTCTGCCTCCTTTAGTGATTGCGATACATGTAATAAATGTAGTATATTAGCTGTTTGGAGGCAAGGCTTGAGTGAATTTGAGTCACGGCTCCGCACCATGGAATCAGAGTCGTATGCTTCCGTAGCTAGCCAGCACCATGTAGTTAATGCGGGCCAACATACTGTAGCTTCTGTAGCTTCTGCTAGCTGTCCCCGCAGACCCGAGCAGCGGGGTGGTGGGTGACTGTCCGAGGCGTGGCGTTAGATCTAGACAAGGGAGTGCACATGATGGCCGTGCGTCTCTAAACGGGGCGTCTTACGCCTCTCTAACAGGTTCTCCCTACTCAGCGATACACCCGCTGAAACCCGTTCTGGTTGTTGGGGCTCTCTATACTGCGATATGTGAAGCCAGCGGCGGCCCTGTAGGCCTACCTACGGTCTATATGGGCCCGGGGTGCTGGGCCGGGGATATAAAACCCATCTAAAACTGCTGGCAAAGGACCGTAAATACAGTAAGATCATACTTCACGTAGGTGGTAATGGTGCGTAAATGGGGGATCACTAAAATGAATGTTGAGTCACTTTGTTGCATACGCAAAGACAATGTCGGACTCAGTAGTTTTCTCTGGACCCCTGCCAAACCTGACCAATGATGAAATGTACAGCCGCGTCATCCTTCCCCGCTGGTTGTGAGGTGGTGCCCACCTAATGATGTGGGCTATGTGAATAACTGGAGGGCGTTCTGGGGAAAGCCTGGTCTGATTGAGAGAGGCGGCATTCATCCCACCTGGGGCGGTGCGCTCTCATATCAAAAATCTGAGCGAGTTTATCAGACATGCAACCATGACAACCCAAGTTTTGATATTGGTAATCAGAGGTGCAGTGCTATCAGGCTCTGTGCTTCTTAGATCCCCACTCATAGTCTAATAAGCGCGGTGGCTGTCCCCGGCTCAAGATTTGGTTAAATCAAAGGTAAACAAAGATCGCTATACTTAACAACCTAATTGTAATTAAAAGCGACTGCAATAGAACAAAATAGGAAAATTAGATGTGGACTATTAAATATTAGATCTCTGTCTTCTAAACGAGTACTGGTAAAACAGTTGATATCAGACAATAAAATTGATTTATTTTGTCTTACTGGAAACCTGGCTGGGCCATGAAGACTATGTTAGTCTAAATGAAACCCTCCTCCCGATATTAATACTCAAATTCCTAGGGGCTCAGGCGGGGGAGGGGAGTTGCAGCCATCTTTGATGCAAGCCTGCTAATTACTCCTAAACCTAAATTACATTATAACTCATTTGAAAGTCTTGTTCTTAATCTTCAACATCCAAAGATGGAAAACATTACAGCCAATTATATTACGTTTGTTATTTACAGGGCTCCAGGTCCGTATTCTGAATTTTTATCTGAATTCTCAGGTTTTATCATGTTTAGTCCCTTCAGACCAAGTTCTTCTTGTAGGTGATTTTAATATCCATGATGGGCGTTGACAATGACGCCTTAGTACTGCTTTCAACTCATTACTGGATTCAATCAGTTTCAGTCAGAGTGTGCACAAGGCGCCCCTGTTTTAACCACACCCTCGACCTTGTGCTGGCATATGGTATTGAAGTTAGAGGATTTAATAATATTTTTGCAGAATTCGGTATTATCAGATCATTCTTTAATCACTTTCGAATTCTTACTACCTGATTATATTAAATTAAGATAAAGCTCCTACACCAGATGCTTATCTGACAGTGCTATAGCTAAATTTAAAAGAAGATAATTCCAACAGCATTCGACTCTATGTCATGCCTTAACATAACAGAGGGACCTGTATGTTAACCTCAGTCCCTCTCAAATTGATGCATTTGTAGGCGGTATTCGACATCAACGGACTGACCTTAGACTCCGTCGCTCCCTGAAAAAGAAGATGATGAAGCAAAGAACTAGCACCTTGGTATAACTCCCAAAGCTCGTAAAATTAAAACAAATCTCGCGAAACCTCGAGATGTAGTGAAGGCGTTCCACCAAGGTGGAAGAATCTGGTTTGGATTGGCAAGAAAGTCTCAAAACCTATGGGAAGGCCCTAAGAAGGCCAGATCAGACTATTACTCATCACTAATAGAGAAACAAGAACAACCCAAGGTTTCTTTTTCAGCACTGTCGCCAGGCTGACAGATAGCCACAGCTCTACTGAGCCATCTATTCCTCTAGCTCTGAGTAGTGATGACTTCATGAGCTTCTTCAATGATAAAATTACAACAATTAGAGATAAAATTCATCACCTTTTACACTCAACTTCTAACGGTTTTACTTTATGTGAGAGTGGTTAGAAATAAAGACTAGTCTCGACATATACTTAGACTGCTTTTTATCCTATAGATCTTCAACAATTAATGTTAAAGATATCCTCCAGCTAAGCCATCTACCTGTCTCTTGGACCCCCATCCAACGAGACTACTCAGAAGCATTACCTGTGGTTAACACCTCATTACTAGATATGATCAATATGTCTCTATTAACAGGTTATGTACCACAGTCATTTAAAGTAGCTGTGATAAAACCTCTTCTGGAAAAAACCCACCCCCCTGGATCCTGAGGTCTTAGCAGACTATAGACCTATATCTAACCTTCCTTTTTCTATCCAAGATCCTTGAGAAGGTGGTTGCTAATCAGTTATGCGATTTTCTACATAGCAACAGTTTATTTGATGACTTTCAATCAGGATTTAGATAGAATCATAGCACAGAGGCGGCACTGGTGAAAATTACTAGCGACCTTTTAACTGCTGCAGACAAGGTCTTGTCTCCATTCTTGTTTTACTAGATCTTAGTGCTGCATTTGACACAATTTGACCATTCAATCCTGTTACAGGGGTTGGAACACTTGGTTGGCATTAAAGGAATTGCTCTGAGTTGGTTTAAGGTCCTATTTCTCTGATCGATCTCAATTTGTGAATGTTAATGATAAATCCTCCAAATGCGCTAAAGTTAGCCATGGGGTTCCTCAAGGCTCAGTGCTTGGACCAATTCTATTCTCCTTATATATGCTTCCTCTAGGCAATATTATTAGAAAACATCTCAATTAACTTTCACTGTTATGCGGATGACACCCAATTATACTTGTCAATCAACCAAACCAGAAACCAGTCAGCTAGCAAAATTTCAAGGTGCATTAAGGATATAAAATCCTGGATGACCTATAAATTTTTCTGATGTTAAACCCTAACAAAACTGAAGTTATTGTGCTGGGCCCTAAACACCTCCGAACTTCATTATCTAGAGATATAGCTACTCTGGATGGTGTTGCCCTCGGCCTCCAGCACCACTGTTTAGAAATTTAGGAGTTATCTTTGATCAGGATATATCCTTTAATGCCAATCTAAAACAAACCTCAAGAACAACCTTTTTTCATCTTTGTAACATTGCCAAAATTAGGAATATCCTGTCTCCAAAGCGGCTGAAAAACTAGTCCATGCATTTGTTACTTCCAGGCTGGACTATTGTAATTCCCCTACTGTCAGGTTGCTCAAATAAGTCTCTTAAGACTCTCCAGCTGATCCAGAATGCTGCAGCGTGTTCTCACAAGAACTAAGAAAGAGATCATATTTCTCCTGTATTAGCTTCTCTGCATTGGCTTCCTGTTGAATCAGGATTTGAGTTTAAAAGTCCTTCTCTTGACTCTACAAGGCTCTAAATGGTCTAGCACCATCATATCTAGAAGGCTCCTAATACCCTATTGTCCCACTAGAACACTGCGCTCCCAGAATGCAGAGTTACTGGTGGTACCTAGAGTCTCCTAAAAGAGTAGAATGGGAGCTAGAGCCTTCAGTTATCAGGCTCCTCTCCTATGGAACCAGCTCCCGATCTGGGTTGGGGGCAGAAACTGTCACCTCATTCAAGAATGAACTTAAAACTCTCCTATTTGATAAAGCTTATAGTTAGGGGTGAGGAGTTGCAGTGTTCACCTAACTGGCCCAACTGCTTCTCTTCATAATTGTTAAGATTAATAATACATAACAAAGTAGAGGGGGCAGGCCAGCCAAGCCAGATCCGGCGGGGGAGAGTTCTAAAGCCTGAAAAACTACCTCTCCTTATGACCTGTCTCTCTTAGTTACCTGTTATGAGTTGCGCTGTTATAGTCCTAGACTGCCAGGGGGACTTCCTTCCTTTGACACACTGAGCTGCTCTCTCCTCTCCCTTTCTATTACTGTTTCTATTACTGTTACTATTACTATTACTATTTGTGTGCAGCCCGTCCAAGAAATGCTTGTTACTAATCCTTCAGCTTCTGGGGAGTTTACTCCAGGGTCCTTATCTCTTTTCCCCAAGCGTATTTCCTTGGAGAGCGTTGGCACGACACGCCCTAGTTTGCAGCTGTGCGCGTGGTCCTGCTGCACTCCCTGCTGAACTCAGCGATGCCCTGCAATGTCATGCTGCGTCCTGCTACACCTCCTTCCCGCTACATCCAGTCACTGTTCCATTATTAATGTTGACTACTAGCCACTGTTCATCACACCCCAACCCTCATTTGGGACACCGCCTACCAAGAGCCTGGGTCTGTCGAGGGTTTCTTCCCCAGAGGGGAGTTTTTCCTGCCTACTGTACACCTACTTGCTCTTGAGGGAATTACTGGAATTGTTGGAATTGTTGGGGCTTTGTAAATTATAGAGTGTGGTCTAGACCTACTCTATCTGTAAAAGTGTCTAGATAACTTATGTTATGATTTGATACTATAAATAAAATTGAATTGAATTGAATAGGGCCTAATTTTGGGGGAAAAAATCGTGAAATGTGGGAACTAGGGCCTAATTTTGGAAAAAAATAATGCGTGAAATGTGGGAACTAGGGCCTAATTTTGGGGGAAAAATCGTTGAAATGTGGGGAACATGTGGCCTAATTTTGGGGGAAAAAAAAGTGAAATGTAGGAACTAGGGCCTAATTTTGAAAAAAAAATCATGAAATGTTGGGAACTAGGGCCTAATTTTGGGGAAAAATCGTGAAATGTGGGAACTAGGGCCTAATTTTTGGGGAAAGAAATGGTGAGGAAATGTGGGACATAGGGCCTAATTTTGGGGTAAAAAAATGCGTGAAATGTGGGAACATAGGGCCTAATTTTTGAAAAAAAAATGTCGTGAAATGTGGGAACATAGGCCTAATTTTTGGGGTAAAAATCGTGAAATGTTGGGAACATGGGGCCTAATTTTGAAAAAAATAAATCGTGAAATGTGGGAACATAGGGCCTAATTTGTGAAAAAAATCGTGAAATGTGGGACATAGGGTAATTTTGGGAAAAAAACGTGGGGAAATGTGGGAACTAGGGCTTAATTTTTGGGGAAAAAATGTGAAATGTGGGAACATCTGACCTAATTTGGGGGGAAAATGACGTGAAATGTGGGAACATAGGGCCTAATTTTTGAAAAAAATAAATCGTTGAAATGTGGGAACATAGGGCTAATTTGTGAAAAAAATGTCGTGAAATGTGGGGAACATAGGGCCTAATTTTGGGGGAAAAAAATCGTGAAATGTGGGAACTAGGGCCTAATTTTGGGGAAAAAAAGTCGTGAAATGTAGGAACCTCTGACCCCTAATTTGGGGGAAAAATCGTTGAAATGTGGGAACTAGGGCCTAATTTTGGGGGAAAAAAATGCGTGAAATGTGGAAACTAGGGCCCTAATTTGGGGGGGAAAAATCATTGAAATGTGGGACATAGGGCCTAATTTTGGGGAAAGAAATCGTGAAATGTGAGAACATGGGGCCTAATTTTTTGAAAAAAAAAAAGTGGAAATGTGGGACATAGGACCCTAATTTTTTGGGGGAAAAAATGCATTGAAATGTGGGAACTTCTGACCTAATTTTTGGAGTCAAAAATGTCGGTGAAATGTGGGACATAGGGCCTAATTTTGGGGAAAAAAATTAAGTGAGAAATGTGGGACATCCGGACTAATTTTGTGGACAAAAATCATGAAATGTGGGAACTAGGGCCTAATTTTGGAAAAAAAATCGTGAAATGTGGGGACATAGGGACTAATTTTTGGGGAAAAAATTGTGAAATGTGAGAACATAGGGACCCCTAATTTTGGGGACAAAAATTGTGAAATGTGGGAACATTTTTTCCACAGAAAAATGCGTGAAATGTGGTAACTAGGGCCTAGTTTTTGAAAAAAATGTCGTGAAATGTGGGAACTTATCTGACTAATTTTGGGGGAAAGAAATGCAGTGAAATGTGGGAACATACAGCGCTAATGTTGGGGGGAAAAAAAGTGGGAAATGTGGGAACTAGGGCCTAATTTTGAAAAAAATCCTGAAATGTGGGACATAGGGCCTAATTTTGGGGGAAAAATGCGTGAAATGTGGGAACTAGGGCATAATTTTTGGAAAAAATAAATCTTTGAATGTGGGAACTAGGGCCTAATTTTGAAAAAAAAATCATGAAATGTGGGGAACATAGGCCTAATTTTGGGGGAAAAATGTGAAATGTGGGAACTAGGGCCTAATTTTGGGGAAAAGAAATGTCGTGAAATGTGGGGACATAGGGCCTAATTTTGGGGTAAAAATGTTGAAATGTGGGAACATAGGGCTAATTTTTGAAAAAAAAATGGGTGAAATGTGGGAACATAGGTAATAATTTTAGGGTAAAAAAGTTGAAATGTGGGAACATAGGGCTAATTTTTTGAAAAAATAAATGTGAAATGTGGGAACATAGGGCTTATTGTGAAAAAATCGTGAAATGTGGGACATAGGCCTAATTTGTGAAAAAATCTCGTGAAATGTGGAACTGGGACTAATTTTTGGAAAATATTAATGTGGAAATGTGGGAACTAGGGTTATTTTGGGGGGAAAATGGTTAGATGTGGGAACTAGGGGCTAATTTTGGGGAGAAAAAATCGTGAAATGTGGGACTAGGGCCTAATTTTGGGGGAAAGAAATCAGTGAAATGTGGGAACATAGGGACCTAAATTTTGGGGGAAAAAAACAGTGAAATGTGGGAACTAGGGCTAATTTTGGGGAAAAAAATTCTGAGAAATGTGGAAACTAGGGCCTAATTTTTGGGGGAAAAAATCATTGAAATGTGACATGGGGCTTAATTTTGGGGGAAAAATCGTGAAAATGTGGGAACTATAGGGACTAATTTTGGGAGAAAGGAAATCATGAAATGTGGGAACATAGAGTATTTTTGGAGAAAAAATTGTAGAAATGTGGGAACATAGGACCTAATTTTGCAAAAAATCTTAGAAATGTGGGAACATAGGGCCTAATTTTGGGGGAAAAAAATCATTAGAAATGTGGGACTAGGGCTAATTTTTGAAAAAAAGTGATAATGAGACTAGGGCCCTAATTTTGGGGGAAAAAGCTTGGGAATGGGAACTAGGGCATAATTTTTGGAAAAAATAAATCTTTAAATGTGGGAACATAGGGCCTAATTTTGGGGAAAAAAATTGTGAAATGTTGGAACTAGGGCTAATTTTGGAAAAAATAATGAAATGTGGGAACTAGGGCCTAATTTTGGGGAAAAAAGTGAAATGTAGTCTCTGCTAATTTTGGGGGAAAAAAAAAGTGGAAATGTGGAGAACTAGGCCTAATTTTGAAAAAAATCATGAAATGTGGGAACATAGGGCCTATTTTGGGGGGGAAAAATCGTGGAAATGTGGGAGACAGGGGCTAATTTTGGGGAAAGAAATCTTGGGGAAATGGGGAACATGAGGCTAATTTTGGGGTAAAAATGTGAAATGTGGGAACTAGGGCCTAATTTTGGGGTAAGAATTGTGAAATGTAAACCTAGCTAGTTTGAAAAAATGCGTGAAATGTGGGAATAGGGTTTTTGGGGAAACTGAATGTGGGAACTAGGGTAATTTTGGGAAAAATCGTGAAATGTGGGAACTAGGGCCTAATTTTGGGGAAAAGAAATGGTTGTGTGGAACTGGGGCCTAATTTTGGGGAAAAGTCGTAAATGTGGGAACTAGGGCTAATTTTGGGGAAAAAAATAGTAAATGTGACATCTGACTAATTTTAGGGGGAATCATTGGAAATGTGGGAACTAGGACTAATTTTAGGGGGATCGTGAGAATGTGGAAACTAGCCCTAATTTGGGGGGGTATGGATGTGGGATCTAGGGTAATTTTGGGGGGAATCGTGAAATGTGGGAACATAGGTAA